>NC_141552.1:9527500-9697500 GCF_021556685.1 Rattus norvegicus | reverse complement strand
CTTCCCTGCACACCTTCTCTTGGAGAGGTGCTCCTACTTGTATCTAATTGAACCCATTTGTGCTTCTCTGGCCCGCAGAGCAGGGTGGATCAGGACAGGCCCTGCAGACCCCACTTACAGCTGTGGCTCCTGCTCAGACTTCCTGCCCCCACCTCCAGCTCAGCTCCTCGTTTCCTCCCTCTCCTCTCCTCCCCTTTTCCCCTTCTCCACCCCCACCCCCAAGCCTCTTGGGCTTTCTCCTTCCTTTCTTGTCTCTGTTACTTTCTGGCTTTCCTTTCTTCTCCTCCCTCCACAGCTCTCAGACTGCCTCGGCCACCCCTCGTCCCCTGGTGCTGCTCCCACCACTGCTACCTGGGCTGTGTCCCTGAGTCCGTCCCCATTGCTCCCACTGCCTCCTGACTCAGTTACCTCCTCCTACTTGTGGAAGGTTATTGACTCCTGGTGCGGATAGACTTGCAACCCTCTCCACCTGCCCTTGCAAGACTCCATCTCAGCTACAGGTCCCTCCTTCCACTCCACCAGGACCGGGGCCTTTGCAGATACCCCTCGCCTCTGCCTAGGAGACTTTCAACTGGCCCCACCCAATGTACATGCTCCGTGAGGGTGACGTCCTCACATCCTTTCCCTATTATCACTGGACAATTCCACATATCAATGTAATGAATTTGGGTCATTTTATCCATTACCCTGTCTCACCTCTGCCCTCTTCTACTACTGAGCCCTTTGTCGTAGGTCTCCTCCTACTTTGATGTCTGCTTGTGTGTTCTGAGTGAGAGCCACTGAATTTCATTAGGGTTGCCGGCATGAGCACCCGCGGGGGTTGTTTACTGGAAAATAGGCATCAGTGCCTACATTACTAAAGAGAATGCCACCCCTCCCCCAGTCACCATTAACGGACAATATTTCCCCAGGAAGGGGTGAGGGCCTCATGAGCCCCTCCTTTATCCTTGATGAAATGTTTCCAGGGCCAATTAGCAGGAAGAGATTCTCGGATTCAGCCATCGCGGTACCTTGCCCGTGCTGCTGTCTCATAAAAGGGGGTTCTTATTATCACTTCACGACCAGATTGCCTAAGCCACTGGGCGGACCTCTCTGAACTTCCTATTTCCGGCCCACCTCCTCCAAAAGCAGGTCTGACCACCCCCGAATGAACGCAGCAGCTGCAGTGAGAGATTTGGCCTGGGTTGGGGTGAGAAATCTAGGCCGACCATTCAGAAAGGACAGCTTGCACTCTGAAAGAGGTCGGCCCAGCCCATGTGACCTCTGGACAGCAGAACTGAGGAGGCCTTTGGCACCCCAAACCTGACCCCTTTTCTCCAATACAGAGCAGTCCAGCTCTCTTTTAGGGGTATACATAGATAGGCACCCCACACCCTGGTGCAAGGCTCTTTGCCCGTGGGATTCCCTGCAGTAGAAGCTGATTGCTGCCACCCCATCAGCCACCCTGCACCGCAGGCTATAAATCACTGCTGTTGTCTGGCTAGGCTTGTCTGCACACACTGTGAAAGAGAAGGACAGAATCACGCTACCCCCAAGCCGCTGCCCCCGCCAGTCCAGAAACTGATGCAGTTGAAGAGAAAGGGGGTCTTTATGCCCACAGGCAAGAGGGCACTAGGTCCCCTCTCAGTCCCCAAACAATGCCCTCTGGTGAAAGGGCCTTTTGTGATGCTCCTGAGTTGACCAGGACAGACTTAGCACCCTCAGCATTTAGGAGGTGGTGGTCACCAGATCAGGGGCCCCACCCTGGGTTGCAGCGGGGGGTGGTGGTGGTGGAGTGGAGCAGTCACAAGCCACAGTCGGAGGAAACCTTGGCCCTAAGAACTCTAGAAAGAGGCCATCTGAGGCTGGAAATGTGTAAGGACACAAATGGCAGTTGGAGGGAGTGGCTATGGAGTTCCTATGTCCTGTCCTGTGCCCACACAGCCTTTGCTCCTGCAGCTGCTAGAGACACTTTCTAATGAAACTGTCACAAGGAGGCTAAACCCATTCCCCTTGACTGCCTAGCCTTCTCTCCGCTCCCCTCTCCACCCAGCACATACCACCTTAAGGATGCACAAGAGCTGTCCCCTCCTCCCAGGATGCTGGTCCCTGAGACACCTAGCTACCTGTCACCACTGCGAAGAAGGGGTCTAAGGAACGCCTTCCTCACACCACACTATGGTAGCTGTGTCTATACACGTTTGTTGTTGCTCTTCCAAGTCGGGATAGAAGGTCAGCAAGGGAGTTTACGTTTCACTTACTTCGTGGCTAACACCCAGTAGGTTCACAGTGACCATTTGTGAGCAGGAGCTCAGAGAGCTGGTCATTGTTTAGTCTCCACCCCACACCCCCGAGAGGAGGCAAGAGAGCCCCTTTATGGATGAAGGTTCTGGGAACCAGGGGATGTTTCCCTGGCTGTGTGGAGAGGGAGAGGAAGGATTGTTTGGAAGTCATTGCCTTCTCCAGAATACTCCCTGGTGTTGCCACCACCCCTACCCCCATCCCCACACATCCAGCCTGCCTGGCCCTGGTTCGAGGGCACCACTTGTGCCTCAGTCTGACTGATCTGTCCCTTGCATCAGGATGAGACCCCATGCCAAGGCTTTATACCCCATTCTTATTATATATAAGTATACTAGCTGTCTTCAGATACACCAGAAGAGGGCATCAGATCTCATTACAGATGGTTGTGAGCCACCACGTGGTTGCTGGGAATTGAACTCAGAACCTCTGGAAGAGCGGTGCTCTTAACCGCTGAGCCATCTCTCCAGCCCATACCCCATTCTTAATAAGCATCCTTTGCCAAGTCAACTCGCCCCATTACCCCTAAACCTCTCCTCTACAAGGCTGACCCCACAGAGCTGTGCACTGTGCATCAGGCAGGCCTCTTAATACTTCCAACATCACTGGTAACATAGGGCAGTCACCTCCGCCCAGCAGGCGTATCTGAGGGGACATAGGAAAGGACACCTGGGACCCGAACCATAAACCATAGGTATAAATGAGACCCTCAGACCTCTGAAAAAGGACAGGACCACAGAGTCTGTCTTAGTCCTCCAGTCTCCATGTTCTTCTCCTGAGCCAAAGGAGAGATTGAGAATCGGATTGCCAGAGGGGCCATTCTCCCCAGAGCTGGGCAGAGGGCAGGAGGTGGCAGGCAGGCCCTCCTTGGGAGCAGCGTCTCCTTAGAGAAAGCAAGCATCCAACCAGAAACCAAGTAGAATTCATCTTTTATGAGCCTAAAAGAAGGACTCGCATGTCAGCAGCTTCTATCCGCACAGCACTGAGAGTGGGAAAGGCAGTTCCTTATAAAAGCCAAGCGCCACCTTCGTCAACCCTGGCGCGTCCTTCAGATTCCCTGTCTTGCCCATCCATCCCTCCACCCTTAGCCCCGGTGACTGGACATGGTCCTCTAGAACAGCACGCTGGCCCCTCGCTGTGCAGGTGAGGCATGGGCTGGGAGCAGGGCCATTTCTCCTCAGAGCCAGAGGGGTGGAGACGTGGAGACGTGGAGACGTGGAGACGTGGAGACCAGTGGCTTTACTCTGCCTGAGGCCTTCACCTGCCCTGAAGACAGGTGCTTGGTTAGATGCAGCTGCGCTCTGTGGGCTGCTCGGAGCCTCGGGCTGGAGTGAGCTTAGATGGGGCCCCACCCCAGGTGTCCCTCTAACCCCTTCTCCCACCACCCCTACTCTCTAGGTGCCTCTACACAAGGATCAGGCCCCATCCAGCCTCCAGGCCTTGTGAATACTGTTCCTTCCACCTAGAGTCCCTCTCCTCTCCTCTCCCATGTCTACTTTCTTTGTTCCTCATCTCTCGGTGAGGACAGCACCCTCAAGGAGCACTTCCTTTTCTTGTCTACCCACTGGCCCCCTCTCTGGACTCTTTCCATTATGGAGGCCACTCTGGAGAGCCATGGCTTGGCCTGCTCAGTGGCATGGCTAGTACACGGAGGCTTTCTGGCCCCTCAGGGAGAGGTTTGTGGTTACGATGAGCTATTCACAGGGCCCTGGGGGGACATCGCCTTCCTCCTGTTTCCCTCCTCTGGCCACTTCAGGCAGCTGGGGAGAGGGAAGGCAGCTGAAGAGTAGACCTATGGCCTTCAATTCTCTGGGTCTGTTTCACAAGGTCCTGTAACCCCGTTTTTCTCTACTACCTTGTTCAAACTCCAGAGAGGGACCAGATGGCAGTATCCTGCTCACTGCCCAGTCTAGGGACTTCATCAGGGCTGGTCACATTGTGGGGAGCCATCATTTGTTCATTCATTCATTCATTCATTCACTCACTCATTCATCCATCCGTTCACTCACTCATCCATCCCCTCACTCATTCACTCATTCATCCCCTCATTCATTCATTCATTCATTCACTCACTCATTCATCCCCTCATTCATTCATTCATTCATTCACTCACTCATCCATCCCCTCATTCATTCATTCACTCATCCATCCCCTCATTCATTCATTCATTGATTCATTCATTCACTCACTCATCCATCCCCTCATTCATTCATTCATTCATTCACTCACTCATCCATCCCCTCATTCATTCATTCATTGATTCATTCATTCACTCACTCATCCATCCCCTCATTCATTCATTCATTCATTCACTCACTCATCCATCCCCTCATTCATTCATTCATTCATTCACTCACTCATCCATCCCCTCATTCATTCATTCATTCACTCACTCATCCATCCCCTCATTCATTCATTCATTCATTCACTCACTCATCCATCCCCTCATTCATTCATTCATTCACTCACTCATTCATCCCCTCATTCATTCATTCATTCACTCATCCATCCCCTCATTCATGCACTCACTCATTTGCTCATTCATTCATTCTCTCGCTCATTCATTATTCACTAATCCATTCATTCATTCAATCACGCACTCATTTCCTCATCCCACTATTTCATCGGATCCCTCAGTACCAGGCAGGCAGTTTGGTGGCTGGCCCTGCCCCTCCCAGTGTGTTCTTCTTGGTCCCCAATGTCTTTCTTGAGTCTACAGTCTTCCTCCTGGTAAGAATATCAGGATCCCCCTTACGACAAAGCCCCTTTGGGTATTTCTATGAAAATAGTCAAGGCTCAAGAGCCAATACCAACCACCACACCCCAGTGACATGGTTACCATGACAACACCCCATGAATGGATCTAAGCCCTCCTATTCCCAGGAGATGCATGTCGCTCTCATGACTTCCATTTCTGCAAGGGAAGGCTCAGTGAGGTGTGAGTTTTGAGGGAACGGAGTTGTAAGTTGGGGTCTGAGTCCAAGTTGGCCTGTCCTAAGCCATGTTCAGGAATGAGAGATAACTGTGAAGGTGTGAAGTCCCCACAGAGTCTGCTTTCTGACAGGTGACCCTGGGAGGGTTTTCCTAGAAGCACGGGTAAGGAGAGACATCATGTCCTCTTCAGCTACCCTAGCCTCGGTCACTTCCTTTCCTTCTTTCCTTTTTTCAGGGTCACAGGGGCCAAAACGGAAAGACTGAGTTCATCTTCAACCCTGCCTTGTCCTGTCCCGGCCCCCCCCAACCCTGCAGTCAATGCAGACTGGACTCAGACCAACCCTGTCTTCTGAAGCCCTCTTCTGGCCCACTTCCTCCATGGCCCGACTGTTCCCTCCCCAGCCTGGGCCACCCTCTGCTGAAGCAGCTTTGGTCCTGCTTGCGTACCCCATTGCCAGTCCTTGACTCAGCCATTTCATGTTTCCTGGTTGGAAGCCAGGGGCCCACTCAAAATAACTAGTCCCTTTCCCTGCCAGAGAACAGCTGCAAGGGATTAGGGGAGGGACCGGAACAGGAGAACCCCCACCCACAGCCCCACACCCACAGAGCTGCAGCAGGTGGCCGGGGCCTGGGGTAAGATGGCTGCCATATCCCTGAGTCCAGAACAAGACCTTCTCCCATTGATCGGGAGAAGAAAGAAGGCAGAAGGAGACTAGGACGGGTGGCCTCCCGCCCCCAGCACCCAAGCCTGCCCATCTGTGGCTCCAATTAAGCCACTTCATGCCTGGGTCTGCAGCTCAGAAATCCAATGTCAAGGGGGAGTCTGTTCTGCCAAGCAAAAGATGGCCGTGTGCTCCTAGCCTCTCTCCACTCTTGCTGCTCTGTCCACCATTCTCGACAGCTAACTAAGTCCTCAGAAACCTCCTTCACAGAGCCTTCCTCCTTCCTGTAACCTTTGACCCAGCACACATCATCTCTAGCCACAGTTTGTGAGGAATCAGATGACGCTTCTCTCTTTTTCCAAGCCAGCAGCATCACTGCCTTCGCCCTCCAAACCACAAGAACTCACAGACACCCTGAGCAGATCTGAAGGAGCAGCAGTTCTGTGCAGACCTGCCTGGGGCCTGGCCTTCCTGTCTTCCTTTGGCCTTTTCACTCTTATTTTCAGCTCCGAAGATAATCTACCACCATCATGTGTGGTTTAGCTAAGTTACCTGAAACCTTTTTTTTTTGGAACTGAGATGTACTACGTGCTAATACGTACACATTTCAGGCTTTCTTTCTCCTGACCAGGACCCCCGGGATGCTGGAAATTTATGAGAAATGCGGAATCTAGTTTTGACCCCCTGATCTGCCCAATCAACTTGCATTGGAACAGGATCCCTAGGTGGTTTATGTATACGTGTGGTGAATCTCACACCAGCTCAGCTTACTGAAGACACGACTGATTACACAGTGGAGGACATTTTCCGGTGGTGATAAAGCTTTATCTTGTTCAGTGCAAGCAAGCAAGCCCAGTGGAAAGCACAGGGTGGCTGCTATGAGCCAGGCTGGGGTGACTGGGCAGACCACGCTGCATTGCTGACAGCCAAACACTACAACTAAGAGTTTTGCAAAAGTGTGTGTATTCGTTGATTCCTGAGAGAGACCCCATGTGTGCAAACGGAGAGCTGTCTGGACCCCACTCCTCAGGACAGCTGCTTCCTGGAAAATGGGAAGTCGAAGGTCTGCCCAAACAAAAGCGAACTTTCCCGGCCTACAAGGTCAATTGTATTGGCTATTTCTCTATGACTAGTGATTTTATTCTCTTTTTAAATATAATTTAGTGTGTGTGTGTGTGTGTGTGTGTGTGTGTGTGTGTGTGTGTGTGTGTGTATTGAGATGGGGTCCAACTGTGTGCTGGCCCTGAACTCACAGAGGTCCACCTGCCTTTGCCTCCTGAGCGCTGGGATTAATTATGAACAACACTGTATTCATTCATGAACATCACTGTATTTTATTTTGAAAAAATAAAATTAAAAAGCAGTTTCTCGCATAACCCAGGTTGGCCTCAAACTTGCTGTGGAGCTGAAGATGACTCAGAATTCCAGATCCTCCTGCCTCCGCCTGACAGTGCTGGAAATACAAGGATGTGCCACTGTGGCAGCTGGTCTTATGGTCTTATGTGGACTTGACACGAGCTAGAGTCGTCAGAGAGGAGGGAGCCTCAGTTGAGAAAATATCTTCAGAAGATCGGGGTGCAGACAAACCTGTAGAGCTTTCTCTTCTCCCTCCTCTCCTCTCCCCTCCCTTCCCCCCTCTCTCTGTCTCTCTCTGTGTCTCTGTCTTTCTCTGTCTCTCTGTCTCTCTGTCTCTCTCTCTGTCTCTCTCTCTGTCTCTCTGTCTCTGTCTCTCTCTCTCTCTCTCTCTCTCTCTCTCTCTCTCTCTCTCTCTCTCTCTCTCCACGGTTTCTCTGTGTATCCATGGCTGTTCTGGAATTCCCTCTGTAGACCAGTCTAGCCTTGAATTCAGAGATCTGCCGGCCTCACCTCCCGAGTGCTGGGATTAAAGGCATTTGCTACCACCAGCCAGTGCATTTTCTTAGTAATTGATGGTGGAGGACCCAGCCCACTGTGGGTGGTGCCATTCCCAGGCTGGTGGTCCCGAGTTCTGTTAGAAATCAAGCCAACCAAACCAGGGAAGCAAGCCGGTTAGCAGTGCTCCTCCAGGGCCTCTGCATCAGCTCCTTTCTCCAGGTTCCTGCCCTGTGTAGTTCCTGACTTCCTTCAGTGGTGAACAGTGACATGGAGGTAAGCCAGGTAACCCTTTCCTCTCCAAGTTGCTTGTGGTGTTTCACCACAGCAATGGTAACCTTGACTAAACTAACCATCATGCCTACCTCAAAACCAGTGATTCTCAACTCGAAGTAGTAACTGAGAGCAGGTAAAATGGGTTAGTTAACTCGGAAAACTCAAGCATCCCCCAGTTTTAGGAGCCCTCGAAATTTCACTGATGTGACAGAACTAAAGGTTTCATTTTTTAAAACCAAAACAATTGTTATTTCAGCTGCCATATAGAGTACCTGGACAGCACAAATGTGAGCCTTTGTCTTCTAAAGGCCCCCGAACCCAGATGGTTGTCACCAGTCTGGGCCTCTGTCCCCAGGAGGGTCCATACAGCCCCTTGGTGTCTTTGTTATGTGTGGTTTCATGGAGAGGCCCAAGGACACATTAGTTGGAGGGGAGGGAGCCAGCATGGGGTCCCTAGGGAGATCGTAAACGCCTGAGGAATATCTGGTGCCCTAGTACTTTGGCTTCAATAGTGGGTGTAGGGTACAGCTAGTGCCAGCCCGTCCAGGGCTCGGCTGTCACAGGGAGTCTAGCTCCATCATCCTCCTTCCTCGAGGCTGCTGGGATTTTGTAGGTGTGTGGGAGGTCAGGGGAGAGGTTGGTTATGAGGAACCCCCTCTCCTGCCTTCTTCAATGCCACAACTAGTGACCACAACTTTCTAGAATGACCCTTGACTCCCCTGTAATTAGTACACGATCTCAGAAATCCTGTTCACTAACAAAATGAGGCAGATTTTTAAAAAAGGGGGGGTTGGCCTGGCCAGAGATGTTTGTATAGAAATCTCTGTTCCCATTCCATACACAGGAAAACAAATGCATAAGAATTAACATGCCTCAGGCTATACAATGAGTGGCGGAAGCAAATTTCCAACTGGGGCTATTTAACCTCAGTAGCACTCAGCTTTGATGTGCTGTGCCCTCCTCAATATTATCCCGTTGATAAAGCATATAAAACTGGGAGAAACCGCCACGTGCTACCTGTGTGCAGTGGAATACTACACAGCAGTGAAAAGGAACAGAAGACAGCTAGGTGCAACAACAATGGGGAGCCTCATAACTGAAGTGTAGCGTGAAGAACTTAAGCCACACTGAGCATGGATGACACCACTCACACGATTATGGAAACAGGCAAGAGGGTAGAGTGTAGGGTGAAGGCAGGCAATCGATCTGGTGGGTGTTCTAAGACTCTCGAGCACTTGGGAGGCAGGAGGGTCTCTGTGAGTTAAGGTCTAGCCTGGACCTCATAGAGAGTTCTAAGACAGAACCGTATAAAGAGAAACAGTCTCGGGGTTGGGGATTCAGCTCAGTGGTAGAGCGCTTGCCTAGGAAGCGCAAGGCCCTGGGTTCGGTCCCCAGCTCCGAAAAAAAGAACAAAAAAAAAAAAAAGACAAACAGTCTCGCAGTCTCTCAGTCTCTCTGTCTCTCTATCTCTCTCTCTCTCCCTCCTCCCTTTCTCCCCTTCCCCCCTCTTCCTCTCTCCCCACCACCCTTTCTCATACACCCCCCCCCAACACACACACAAAGATTTAGAGCCAGGCAGAGTGGCCCTTTAATCTTCAGACCACTTCAGAAACAGAGGCAAGTGAATCTCTGAGTTCAAATCCATCCAGGTCTTCACAGTGAGATCCAGGACAGCCAGAGCTACAAAGTGAGACACTTCTGTCTCAAACAAACAAACAAACAAACAAACAAACAAACACAGATAGACCTCCAGAATTCTTTACCTGAAGGTGGTGGGTGGTGAGGGCTGAGGTCACAAGACCTGGGAGAATACTTCGGGGTGCCACAACTCAGCAGCGCTGTCTTTAATCAGCAGGCTAGACTTCAACTCACAGAGATCCTCCTGCCTCCCAAGTGCTCGGGGGTTTTAAAACACCCACCAGATCGATTGCTTGCCCGAATCCTACACTATACCTGGTAAAGTTTCACCTGTGGACTTTTAAGTTAGTCTACTTACAACTACATTCAATATCCTCTTCTGGCAAGATTTCTTAATTTCCATGAAATTAGGGGCTGAGGAGATGCTAAGTTTGCTTGCTGCACAAGTGTGAGGACACGAGTTCAAATCCCCAGTGTTCAAGTTAAGAACCAAACCAAAACAAAACAAAACAAAACTGGGTCTAGCCATGCAGGCCTATAATCCAGTGGTCCCGGGGTGGGGGTAGGGGTGGAGACAATAGAGTCACTGGGCTGTTGGTCATCAGCCTAGCTCCAGGTTCAGCGAGAGACTCTGTCTCAAAGGAATAAGGCTGAGAGAGATAGAGCAGGACACCTGACATCCTCTGGTCTGTGTGTGTGGTTTTTTTTTTTCTTTTTTTTCGGAGCTGGGGACCAAACCCAGGGCCTTGCGCTTGCTAGGCAAGCACTCTACCACTGAGCTAAAGCCCCAACCCTTGGTCTGTGTGTTTTTAGGTAGATACATCCAAATACACACACACACACACACACACACACACACACACACAGAGCCCAATCTTCTTGTCTATGGCTTATTAAAATTGAGCTTTCAGTAAGCTCAGCTTATTCCAAAGATACATATTTATACTTTCTCTCTCTGCTCTCTCTCCCTTCCTCCTTCCCAGTTCCCCCAGTCTCTGTTCCTTCCTCTCTTCCCCATTCTGGTCCAGCCCGGAGGAAGCAGGATGGTGTGTTACTTGTAGATATAGAGAAGGATGCAGTCTTCTCAGAAGGCAAAGCAGTGCGAAGGCCTGCTCCCGCCTCCCCTAAGTTCCCTTCACATCCACCTCTGGATTACATCCCTCGGTTTTTTCCAATGACCTGGAGGCATGGGGCCTTGGGAAGCAGCCAGCTCATGCCTCTGAGCTGTGGAGGCTCAAAATTATAAATCCACGAGGCACTGCACATCTGGATGGAGCATGAGCCTCGGAAAAAACCATGCCTGTTGGTATCCATGGTGTCTGAAGCTAAGCAAAACAGTGCAAGGGCTGGGATGTGGAACAGACCAACAGCATCCCTTACAAAATGGCATACTGTTTCACCGTAAGACAGTGGAGAGTGTGAGCGAATGTCTCTATTGGTTTCCCATCACTCACCGGGGTTTCCCCCCACTCTTGCTTGCACAAAGTGAGGCTGTGAGCCTTCCTGACATCAGGACAGAATACAGATAAGATCAGCAGTCACGACTGCATCACCCCAACAGAGTGTGAGCCCAGCGTTCGGGAAGCTGCGGCAGGAGAATTGTGAGTTGAAGACCAGTGTGTGCTACATAGCAAGACTCCATCTCAGTCCATAAATACAATAACCTTCAGGTTCCAAGGCTGGCTCCTTAGCCTCCTCTTGCTTTCTAAGCTTTCACTTGAACCCAAAACGTCCTTCGAGCCAGGCTCCTTCTATTTTGTCATTGGAAGTCTCCCTGAGCTTCAGGCCCTGAGCAGGGGAGAGTCGGGAGTCCTTCCCTGAAAACTGACGGGCACTGTGCTACCCTGGAAACAAAACAGACCTGAGTGGAAATTCCCTGGTAGATGTGCAGAACAGCTGTGTCACCAAAGCCCCCAGCAAGTCCCCTTGGCTTCCTCCTGGGGTGCTTCTGTGGCAACTCTGGGCTGTGAGCGCCCAGGATCCACAGGAGAAAGCAGGTGCATGAAAATCAGATGGGGTGGCCTGCAGGTCCTACAGCCTGGGACATCCCAAACTGGCTAGGCTCACCATCTAGTCCTTTCTTAGCTGGACTATGTGACTGCTTGTGTATTTATCAACAACAAAGACTTGGGAAGCTTCTAAGATTTAGGAAGCTCAGAAAGTTACAAAGTGCACAGGGCTTCTCCCATGCAAGAACAGAATGGTCACCCAGGCTAGAGCCCTTTCAACAGCCATGTGCCCAGTGAAGAGGCTACAGTGCCAGCCTAGAGTGTGTCAGAGCTGTGATGGGGCAGCCGGTAAAAACATGACCTGACTGTCTCTTGGCCCAGGGCCAGGCTGGGCAGTGCAAACTGACCCTGGAGAGCCTGCTGGAGACAATGGAAAGTGACAGTGGCCCCCACACCCAGTTAAGTTGCTGGATGGATTGTGGAGGATGACTGGATCCTGATGGGCCAGTGACCTCCAGCCATGTTTCTATAACTAACATTATTCTGACAAAACAATTGTTACAGCAATGGGATCTTTTCCTGCCAAACTGTATCCGCTGATCTCTTTATTATCTATTGTTTATTTATCTTTGAGAGAGGCTCGGTATGCAGTGCTGCTGGCCCGGAACTCACTATGAAGACCAGACCAACTTTGAATTTGCAGATCCTCCTGCCTCTGCTGCCTAGCTGGTGGCCCACACTTGTGATCCCAGCACTGGAGTGGCTAGCCAGCCTAGCAAATTCCGGACTAGTAAGAGATGGGGCCTTCTTTTAAAAAGGTAGGCAGTGCTTAAGGGACAACACTGATGATTGTGTCCTGCCCTCCACAGGTACACACACAGGGCTAGCTTTCATGGCCCTGGAAATGTTGTTCAGGTTGTTAGAGCGAGGTAGAGTCTTCATTCTACAGTACCAACACGATAGGCACGATGTAACTCTGGGACAATAACGGCACAACTGTTGAGTGTGCAAACAACTGCTTCTGAGTGAACCTTAAGGCTTGTTCCCCAGGAGAGAACTCACATCTGGTACTGTCAGTCAGGGCAATAGCTGGGGAGGTCAGAGGCCCCCATGAAGTAGCAACTACTGTTGTTTTGTTAAATAGGGGTGACACGCCCATCAAGCTGCCTTGAGAACGCCTGCGTCTACATCCACAAACTTGCAGCTGTTGGCCTCTATGCTGGAAGGAAACTTTTTTTTTTGCAGTGGGTATTGATCACTGCAGAGATCACGAACATACCCAGTTAAGCTACTGGGGAAAACGATTCTTGCTATGGCGTAGTGAACCAACTTTCAGTCATAAACAAACAAACAAACAAACAAGCGTTAAACAGCTGCATTCTCCTCCCCCAGGCCCCGGGAACACCGTGGAAGATGTGGCGGAATGAACCTAAGAGTGACAGACGGGGAAGGGAGTCACATAGCTACTTGTGTTGTGTAGAAACACACTCAGGAAGCCCACCAAAACCACAAGGTTGGAAAGAGCGTTTGCCAGGGTTGTGTGAGCAGTAACCAACTGCCGAGGAGACTTCCTGGAGTAGTCTGTCCTAGCGAAAGCCAGCTCCTGCAGGGCAGCTTCTGAGGTGTCAACCATGCTAGGTGGACCTCGCAATGCTACAGGCTGAGTCATCTCTGCTCCTACAGCCTCTCACCTACATGCCCCTAAGTAACCCCAGTAAACCCGGTGCTTCAGCAAGCTAGACCTCAGGGAACCATTTCTCCAAGCTGTTGTCAGTCCCCCACCCAGGACCTATAGGTGTTCACTTCTCCCTGGAGTAACTCATACCACACAGAGATATGCACTAAGTGACCAGGGCTCGGTTCAGCAATGGGCCCTGAAATATGGCTGACGGAAAGACAAGGGCATTTTCTAATGCGGTTCCCTTCTGTCTATTTTAGATGCTGTGTGAGCAGGTATCTGAAGTGGGTTGATGGTATAGTAAGTCCTGTTTGATCTTCCAGCAGGAAGCTTTGTGTGGCCTGGTCAGGAGAGCCACATAGCCTCCATGAGCCCTTTGGCATCTGTATAGGTCGGTGGATTGGGGCAGCCCCGATTTTTGCTCTTTCAGAAACGCTCCTGAAGATATTTCTGAAGAGCTATGAAGGCCACGTTACAATGGGGGCTGGAGAGATGGCTCAGCAGTTAAAAGCACCGGCTGCTCTTCCAGAGGACCCAGGTTTAGTTCCCAGCACCCACATGGCATCCCGCAATCATCTGTAACTGCATTTCCAGGGGATCTGGTGCTCCTTTAGATATATACACAGGCAAAACACCCAAACACGGAACAAATACATTTCTCTAACCAAGTACGTGTGGTGGAAGACTGTGCTGCCCGGCGTACTGTGTTGTATATGCTACTTTGGGGTTTGTCCCATCCTAGGTGAGCCTCGGAGCCGAGTGTGAGCTTGGGCCGCCACCTCCAGGGCGCTGGTGTATTTAGGAGTCACCATATGGCTTCATTTTTCTGTGGTGCTGTGGATCAAATCCAAGGTTTTGTGCAGACTAGCCGGTCTCTACCAACTGAGCGGTATATCCCTAGCCCCTGTCACCATCGTAATGCCCCCAACTCCAGGCCTCTCAAACGCCAGGGAGCAGGACTTCCATTAGGTGACCTGGTCCTCAGACCTCTCTGTCACTATTAGAGTGGTTCCAATGTCTTCCTAAGTAGAACAGGAGTGTGGGTTATTTACTCTGTGACTCCAGGTTTTGGCTAAATCCACCGCATGTCTAGGGAAACTGTTCAAATCCCTGAAGAGCTTCAGGAAGTCAGGTCTAGTGCCAGCCAGCTTCTAGGCTGGCCACAAACGAAGCAGTCATTGAGCTGGTGAGGCCATGATAGATCTCTGATATACAGAATGAGGCCCTGAGGCAGCTGCATGACAATTACAAACTGTCATTTAGAAGGCAGCTTCTACTAAAACATGACTTCCTAAGGTGCTCTGGTTCAGTGCAGCTCAGCCTGCCCCGGTGACCCCAGACCAGGCCTCCACCCGCAAGGTCTCCCCTTCCCTTAGCTTCTCAATTAGTAATCGCCTGTCATCTCCCTTCTGAATTGAACCACAGTCAAGGGCCACATTGTGGTTGAAGCCACTGTTCCGCTGGCCTGGGTCCAGCCTAGATAACATCCGTTTTCCTCAACATCCCCCACTTCCTCTCAGATGGGTATGCGGAGCATCAGGGAAGTCAGCAGCTGCTGTCGGCCACCCTTTAGAGGCTGGTGAGGTAATCCCCAGCACTAGCTGACAAGGGCCTCAGGGTGAAAGAGGCTCTGTGTGGAGGAGAGAGTCTTACTGTTTCTCTGTCTCCAGGAGCACTCCACTGGTGTCCTGGCACGAAGAGCGGAAGAAAGGCTACCCCAGACTTCCTTGCTTCCACAAAAGCATCTTTCACTCCAAAGCAGACACAGACTGCAGTGAAGATCCCAGCACAGTGGCAGGCAGGAAGCCCTGTTGAGGTCACTGACCGCCCCACTCCCACCTTATTTCGGGGATTTCTTCTGTAGAGGGGACAGGCACATGGCACTGGGAATGCCTGCTAGCTGAACGTCACCTGCACTAAAACCTGAAGGTCTGTCAAGACGCTCAACTGCCAGGGATTCTCAAGACAGGGTAACAGCTGTGGATGGTAGCTCTGGCTGGCTCGGTGGCCCAACAAGGAAGGTCAAAGAATTAACAGGTGAGTGTACCTGGACCTTTCAACTGCAAGCAGAACAAGGACATAAGGACAGTCACATAAGGTAGCAATGGGTACCCCTTGCTTGCTGACCTCAGAGAGCTCAGAGTATCTTGGAGGCCAAGTATGTTGGCAAAATGTGTTCCTGCCTTTTCAATTTCTCAGGAAGTAGAAACTGTAATGAGATATTTCACAATCTGTTTTTACCTTCAACCAACATCAAAATGGCTCAGGTAATGACACGCAATCCAGAAGAATGGAGACCAGTCTCTGGCATGGCTTTCTGTTCCTTTTAAGACTTGGACTTTTTTTTTTTTTAAAGATTTATTTGCTTTATTTATATGCGTACACTGTAGATGTCTTCAGACACACCAAAAGAGGGCATCACATCCCATTACAGATGGTTGTGAGCCACCATGTGGTTGCTGGGATTTGAACTCAGGACCTCTGGAAGAACTGCTCTAACCACTGAGCCATCTCTCCAGCCCAACTTAGATATTTCTATTACAGAAATATTATCCTCGAAATGGATTAGCATTAAGTAGACCTGCTGCCCAGAAGCTGCCCTGCCCCAAGGCAAGCAGCTCTGTCCTCATCTTCCACAGCTGAAGTCTGAAGGTTCCATACAGAGGTGAGGATACGCTCGCTCGCTCGCTCGCTCGGGTCTGAGCAGTGAGCTGGCTCAGCAGGAGAGAAAGCTCAGCCCCACCTGACTAAAGTTCCATCCCCTGCGCTCATGGTGGAAGAACCAAAAATGGTCGTGTGAGGGCCACATTACATGCTAAGTCACGCACGCATATCACCTGCAACATTATTAATTGGGGGGCAAGTGAGATGTTCAAGATAAGGTTTCTCTGTTACAGTCCTGGCAGTCAATCTGTAGACCAGGCTGGCCTCAAGCTCAGAGGCTTGCCTGTGCCTTAAAACAAAAAGTTCTTCTGGGAGACAGTTCAGCAGCAGACACTTGCTGCCAAGCCTGATTACTTGACTTTAAATCCAAGGACCCACAGTGAGGAAGGAGAGAACTGACTTCTTATTTAGTTTTTTTTTTTTTTTCCGGAGCTGGGGATCAAACCCAGGGCCTTGCGCCTGCTAGGCAAGCACTCTACCGCTGAGCTAAATCCCCAACCGAGAACTGACTTCTTAAAGTTGTCCTCTGACCTCTGCATGTATACCCTCCCATAAATAATAAATATAATCTTTAAAAAACTTATTCTGTGGAGTTGGGGATTTAGCTCAGTGGTAGAGCGCTTGCCTAGGAAGCGCAAGGCCCTGGGTTCGGTCCCCAGCTCCAAAAAAAAAGAAAAGGAAAAAAAAAAAACTTATTTTGTTAGGGATGGTGGCACATACCTTTAATCCCAGCACTGGGATGGCAAAGGCAAGCTAATCTGTGAGTCGCAGGCTAGCCTGGTCTAGTGAGTTCCTGGCAGACAGGGCTGTGTAGGGAGACCTTTTCTCAAACCAACCAACCAACCAAAAACAAGAGTTCTTCTGCAAACTTAACTAACACCACCATTGATCTCAGGGCCACCCCACTGACTGTAGGGATACCCACAGGGATCAGGCAAGTCCTTAACCTGGGGATTTGTTCCAGAGGGAGAATTCAACTGAGAACCATGAAGAGAGCTACAAGGACGCTTTAAACGGTGTGTGAAAACGACCTAGGTTAAATGCCATCATGTGCCAAATTGAAATTACAACCCACCCTCCTAGTAAGGTCACTCTCCCAGTGACGTCCTGGCTACATTCTCTCATTAGTTCATCTGGAGGGTGCTCCGGTCAGTGCACCCTCGCCTGTCCTGTCCTGCAATCAGTTGTACTGTCATAGCAAAAGGAACGAGAAAGATACTCATATGAAAAAGTAACGTGAAGGTAAATTTACAAACCAAGAATATAGCATTTTATTCATTTTCAGATTATGTGTATTACACAACATATACATATATTTAGATAATATATAAAAGAAATAAACTATACGAAGAAATATTGGTCTGAATCTGCCTTGTAGGACGTCTTTAATTCTTCCGTTTGTTGAGTGTGTCTCTCACATGCCAGGGCAGGCAGCACAGGAAACCCCAGCACGTGTGTGTCACTCAAAGCTCTGCTTTTCTCCACTGAACTTAGAATGCAAGGAACACAACTGTGGCATGGTCACTGGTGTCCACGACAAGGACACAGTAGTCAGTGAGCCATAGCTCAGTGGATTGTTTAAATATTTTAGCTTCCTTTTTAAACGAAGACTCAGCGTCCAGAGTCTGTCCCCTCAGCTGCTGTCCAGTTATTGCTGAGGGAGGAAAGCAGGATGAGCAATCAGTTTCCGCATTAGATAACGAAGTCAGTCCCACCAGCCCCTACTCTGATGATACCCGAGCGGACACCAGGCCATGGGGGCACAGTGTGGCCGAGTCCACACCGTACACTGCTTGCTCACCAGCCTCTGAGGCCGACAAAGGATCAGAAGGAGGGCATTCCTCCAAAAAGAACCGTGAGCAGAAACAGGAAGCCGAGAGGGAAGAGGCGATGTACGCAGTGGCAGCAGCAACAGAACGGGCCACAGCTCACGCCTGACTTGGCGCTGCCATGCTAGAATGTGGACTAAGGCCTGGCAAACATGTCTCCAGTGCCAGCCCAGCCAGGCCAGCTTTTGGTCAAGGGTATGTCCCAGGCCATGGCTCCCCATGCCCACCCCTGGCTTCCTTCAGGAAGGGTGTCTTACTTTGGCCTTGTTCTGAACTGGTAGATATAGTTTGAACTCTGCTGGCAGCTCATCCTCTGAGTAGAGTCTGTCTGAGAAGTAAACCCTTCGGATACGACAGTTTGCATGGATCTGTGGAGACAAGACTCACTTTGACAGGCTAAACACAACTGTTTCCTCTATTACTGATTCTATCAGAAGCTCTCTCATGGTACTCTAAAACGTCAAGTCTACTAGCAAACTGGGGTGAATTCAAACAGGGGGATTCAGGAGATGGAGCGACGGCTCACTGATTAAGATAAGCTACTCCTGCAGAGAGAGAGGACTCAGGTTCAAGTCCCAGAATCCACATAATGGCTTTACAACTATCTGTAACTTCAGTTCTAGGGGACCTGACATCCGCTTCTGACTTCCTCAGTACCAAGCATACATGTAGCATGCATACATACATGCAGGCAAAACATTCATTTGTGTGCATGTGTGCATGCATACATATATATAAAATTCGAAGAGTTGGTTCAGTGGTCAGAGCACGTGCTCTTGTAAAGGGTCCAGGTTCAGTTCCCAGGACCCACACAGAAGCTCACAGCCACCCCTAATTCCTGTGGATAGTTTCTTGGTATCCAGTAGCTTTTTCTGGTCCTCTAGACATGAACATGGTGCACAGATGTACTTGTAGGCAGAACGCTTACACACACAAATCTATAAACTATCTTGAGGGGGAAAAGGGAGGATTTTACGTGTAGAATTTACTTTGTGTCTGTGACCTGGTTATGCTAGCGAGTGTCCCTCCCTGTGCGGCGCGGAAGGCGCAGTACCTGCACTCTCAGGGTCTCGATGTAGTTTGTACCATATGCCCGCCGGGTGAAGTCAGATAGGTTGAACTGAATCTGGTTCCAGCCATCATCCAGCCGCATGGGCATGGTACAGATGAAGGGCTTGACTCGAGTGGTGCTCTGGTAGTTACTTGCTCGAAACCTCCGACGGACGTTCTTGTCATCTAGTACCTGCAACCCAGAGGCCACACTAGTTCCATGCTCTCAGGCTCAGATGAGCTCTTCAGACAAGCGCCTGAGCCCCACGGTGTGGACCCCAGGGAGAATAAACAGGCCAGAGACAAGTTACAACTGGTGACAGATGGCCCGGAAGTAGCTAGTTTATATTATTTGTTGTCAAGACAACAGCAGCTGCTATGACATATGACACAGCCTGCAGGCTCTCAAACCATAAAATGATTTCATATTCCTTCCCACTAAAAGCTCAAAAATACTAAAACAGAAATTATCACTCAAAATTAAATATTTTCTCCCCAAATGGACCTGTTAATCTCTAACCTGAATTTTCTTAGCTATTGATTAGATTTTCTGGGTGCTATTTCTCGAAACCCCACAATAAAACTTTGGTTTGGAACACTCTACTGAGAGCAGCACCAGCTTTAGCAGAGGCGGCAAAGAGCACACGCCAGAGGCTAACACGCAGCCTGAGTCGAGCTCCCCTCACCTGCACTTCGAAGGTAAAATACTTCTTCAAGTTTTTGATGATCATGACAAGGAAAGGCAGTTTAATCCCCAGCGTCTTCTTAGGGTCCGCAGGACACGTGATGTATGTGGTGCTGTCAGCAGAAACACCAGGGGACGGATTACTTGTTTTTCTTCCTTTGTGGTGTGTATGATACCACACAGTCCAAGACTAAAAACTAGAAAACAGCTAACGGACTCAGCTTCATCACCTACTCGAACCCCTTAACAGTTCAGTTAGATGCGTGCTTCCCAACCAGTTCAGTCCCTAGGATCCACGTGGTAGGAAGAGAAGACACTGACCTCCAAACACAGATCACCATGGGTTGAGCACCATTCTGAGTTCCCCATACACACATTTGAAATAAGTAGAACAAACAGTTAATGTCAAGTATGGCAATGTGCTGGAGGCCACGAGATCAAGGGCAGCTTGGGCAATATAAAGGGAGTATATCTTAAAAAAACAAGAAACGAAAACCTAAACTAGCTGGGTGTGGTGGCTCACGTCTTTTTTTTTTTTTTAAGATTTATTCATTTATTATATATAAGTATACTGTAGCTGTCTTCAGACACACCAGAAGAGGTTCTCTTACAGATGGTTGTGAGCCACCATGTGTTTGCTGGGAATTGAACTCATGACCTCTGGAAGAGCAGTCAGGTGCTCTTAACCGCTGAGCCATCTCTCCAGCCCGGTAGCTCACATCTTTAATCCCAGCACTTGGGAGGCAGATGCGGGCAGATCTCTGGGAGGCTAGCCTGGTCTACAAGACTACACAGAGAGTTCAAGGACAGCTAGCGCTATATAGTGAGATCCTATCTTGAGAAAAACCAAAACCAAAGAAACAAGCAAATGAAAAACCCAAACCCACTCAAACAAAAGCCCGAGAGCAACAATTAAGTCTCTGAAGAACAAGGCTTGGGAAGTTCTTCAGTAGAGAAGATTTCAGTTCTTGTCTAAGGTAAATAGGAAAGGATGGAGGGGCGCAGCTGAGTGGTCAGAACAGCACGTCCATACTCTTCACTCAGCTAATTGTTTTTCTAAGCTGGGCATGGGACTAAGAGCTGTATTTAATCTGCACTAACCCTGCAGGAAAACACTCTCATTCTGCAGATGTGGAAACTAAAGCTGGAGATCAAGTAAGTTGCCTGAAATAAGCTGTAAGTGGTGTAGGGATCGCAGTCTGACTGTGCCACCTGTTAACACTGAAGCCAATGCCCTCCTGATGTAGAATGTCCAGAGAACAGAGCTGGCAACCTACCTGACATTTGTCCCTTCAATCTCTAGCACCAGGGACTGGATGTCATTGTCAGTGATTCTTTTGATGTGGCCATTCCGTACCTGTAAAGGTGAAAAATCCATCAGTGTTGAGGTTTTCGCAACAGCTTTATAAGAATTCTGAAGGTTGACTGAGTGCATTTGAGGAAAAATGGCCCAAGGCTCACAACATACAAGCTGGCAGCAACAGGTCAAGGCCTGTGTATAAGAGAGTGTTCCCGTCCCTGCCATGTGGAATAAAGTCCTTCCTGATTCAGATTTAGCTAACATTTACTCTCTACTCTGTCAATAGCAAAGTTCCTATATGGTATTATTCAACCCACAGCAGAACAACAACAACAACAACAACAACAACAACAACAACGTTAAGTGGTAAAAATCTCATTCACAGATATGAATTAGTACCCAAGGACTGGAAACAGCAGGTCCTAAGCAGGAGACTGGGTTTCCTAGACCTTCCGCTCACCATAATATACTTGTCTTCTGTTACTCTGTGAATTCTTCTTTTTTCCACTCTTCTCTGCCCCTTTTTTCTACCCTTTCAACCATCTAACACTAAATAGGAGAGCAAAGAGGAGGGAAGGAGGGAAGGAGAGAGAGATCTTTTTTTTAAAGACCAGTCTCTCTCTTTTTTTTTTAAACTTTTTTTTTTCTTTTCTTTTTTTCGGAGCTGGGGACCCAGTCTCTCTTTTTTAAAGCTTTATTTACATGAGTACACTATAGCTGTCTTCAGACACACCAGAAGAGGGCACTGAATCCTATTAAATCCCATTACAGATGTTTGTGAGCCACCATGTGGTTGCTGGGAATTGAACTCAGGACCTCTGTAACAGCAATCAGTGCTCTTAACCGCAGAGCCATCTCTCCAGTCCAAGAGAGAGAGAGATAAATAAAGTTAGGGGTCAGAAAGGGGGAGATGTTTATCAATAGACTAATTTCTGCTGACTAGGGGCATCTAGTGCCTTGTGACAAGTTTGATCTTTGCCATCAGGATATCTAATCTCTTGCTTCTTTACTCATGATTGCTTAACAAACTAAAACTAACAACAACAACAACAACATCAACAACAACAACAACAACCTACCAAGAGCTTGCCTCTCAGGGTCCTTGTAGTTACAGATCCTCTGAAAAGTCCCCACAACTCCACACATCACACAGTCACAGACTGCAGCTGGCAAAACCTCAGCCCTGCTAGAGCACCAGACAAATCAGTCAGCTGCTGTGCAGTCTGAAGCAGCCCCACATTCCAGACTTGAGACTAAAATGAAAACATATTCACATAATAATTCTGTTTCTCAAAGAAACGAAAACTCCAAAGTTACTACTGCATGGCTTCTTTGTCCACAAAGATTAATAAACTACTGTCATCTGGGTAAGAGGATGTATGCCTTGATCCCAGCTCTCCAGAGGCAGAGACAGGTGGATCACTGTGAGTTCGAGGATGATCAGGTCTATATAGTTGGGTTACAACACAGCTAAGGCTATGTAGAAAGACCCTGTCCCAAGCCTCACCTGTTGGTGTCTACTTCTAGAAAGCTCAAGTAGGAGATTGCTCTGAGTTACAGGGCAGCCTGGGCTACACAGAGACCTTGTCTCAAGGAAGGGGTGTGTGTGTGTGTGTGTGTGTGTGTGTGTGTGTGTGTGTGTGTGTGTGTCGAGTTTATCCCTACTTTTTTCTTTACCTTCTTTTATATAGTTTTTTTTCTCAAGTATAAGTTCAGGTCTTTCCCATATCATGTACAGGCATTCATTTTCAGCCAAGTGACTTCTCCATTTTCTGATTTACTTTCTTCAATTATATTCTCTAGACACATAATTTAGCACTTCATACATATACAGATATACAAACTACACAGAATATGAGGACCTCTCATTAAATATGAATTCCTTTTCACAAACAAACATTTCTGAACACTAAATCCAAAGCACTTAATATGCACAAGAGACACAGAGCTGAATGTTCTATTTACGGAAAAGATCAATCGAGGGTGGGAGAGGCTGCAGGAGAAAGAAAACAAACCTTCTGGGTACTAAAGAACAAACAAACAAACAAACAAACAAACAAACAAAGGCAGGGCTGAGCCAGGCACTGGTGGTGCACACCTTTACCCCCAGCTCTCAGGGGGCAGAAGCAGGTGGATCTCTGTGAGTTCAAGGCCAGCCTGGTCTACAGAGCGAGTCCCAGGACAGCCAGGACTTCACGGAGACACCCCGTCTCACAAAAACCAAAACCAAAAAGGGGGGTTGAGTTGGCCGCATAGTCAGTGACTCAACCTGACTGACTCAAAGCTCCTTGTTTTTGATCATTAATCAGCCTGGTGATTATAATTTTATTTCTATTAGATTTGTATATAGGGAGAGGGCACTAATAATACTTTTTCAACACGGACTATAAAAATTCTGCTCTGGGCTTTACCATCAGTCTCTGTCCGCTCTATCAGTGAGTCAATCTAAATCTACCCCCACTGTGTGCAGTGTTCCCCAGGTGACATCTGTGAGGCTCAGCCAAGAATAGATCAAATGACACCCATCCTTAGGGTCCTCTTCAGCACTCAGCTCCGTGTGAGGCATAAGCTAAGTGTTCAAATATGTGCTGACTCTGGAATCTGTCACCCTAAGAGCTGGCACATTTGAATAGCTTCAAGGAGGGTTTTAAACATTCCTGGATAACATATCGACTGTAGACTATTATAGGACACTGGAGATCATAGGACCATCAGAAAGCACATGAAACTAGTAGCATGAAGAATGCTTCTTACAACACACCCTTTAGTGCCATTCTCAGGCACAGAATGCTGGGCTAGATGGGCCTCTCATTTCTGCCAATGGGGAGCAGTTCTTGGGTTGTCAAGACACAAATGTCACATTGAAATGCTTCTCAAACAAAGCTGGCCACATTCAATGCCCTTCTGCTCTGAATTCTGGGCTACTTTCCAAAAGAGATTAAGAGCACAAAGGCTCAAGTCTGTGTAGAACATGCCAGCACTGCCCACCTCCTTCCCCAATACTCCCAAGCAAAGTAGCAAGATTTCTCCTGTATTTCCTGTGGAAAATCAGGAAGAATCTGTCAAAAAGTTATTTCCAAATAGTGTGGTATAGCACACTGATAAGAGCATTCCAATGAAATGCTATATTAATTTATAACATACACTAGTTATTCCCAACAACACACACATTCCTTCTAAAAAAAAAAAAAAAAAGCCAGCTATAAGAGCAGTGGACTAAGAAGTATTTAGGCTCTCAAGTCTACTATGGCAACATGTTGATATTTATCCAACATTGTTTCAAATGGCCTCAGTCCTACCGCTTCCGAAAAGCTCTCCATCCAGAGTCAACAAGAGATCTTCCCAGCTCAGAAAGCCCAGCCAGGTCTTGTAGGGAGGAAGTGGCCTTCTGTCCTTCCCTAAGTTTACAGCTTGCAAATTTTACCCACTAAGTCCTTACAAAGGGAACAATGGCTTCCAAAGCATGCAGAGGCCAACAGAGGGAGCTAGAATGCACTCCAGAATCCCTAGGCCTCTTCTCATCCAGAGGCAAGCCAGCCTGATTGTTAGTGAGTAATTCACTAACAAATATTTCCCCCCTTATAAGGCCCTTTTCAAAGGGCTGGAAATACAAACTGGCTGGAAAAATGGAGTGGGGTGCAGATGGTGGTTGGGGATGTGAGCATTCAAGGACAGGAGACTTCTCAAAGCCTCTTCTCTAGGCTCTGGAAGAAGGGAGTGGTTCTTGGGCAGGGTTTCCACCCCATCCCCTCTAGAAATGACTACATCAGCTGTGGTAGTGCATGGGTGTAAACCTTGCAAACTAGGATAGTCTGGTAAGTTCTGAGGCCAGCCTGGTGGACACAGCAAATATCAGATTAGCCAGTGCTACACAGTAATCCCCTGTGTCCAACAAAAACAAAACAAAACAGACCAGGCTGTCACTGCCTTTCAGGAAGTAACCCCCATCCTCTGGGAAGCTTCTGGAAAACACATGTGGTAAGATGTATGGCCCCAGAAAGTGTCAACTTCCTTTCCTCAGCTCAGAGTTCACTAGGCAGGCCTGGCCTTCGGATGAAGATAAATGCATTCTCTGGCATTTAGGTGGAAGCAGGTTTCACTTTACTTCTTCCTTGAATTAGCTTATGACATGAATTCTTTCACGATCTATGCTCACACTCCGAGTATGGCCTATGAACACTTTCTTGCTTTACTCTCCTCTCTCTAATACTTAGTCATAGACTGAAGAGATGCTTAGCAACTAAGAGCACTTGCTGCCCTGGCAGAGGAGCCCAGGTTCGGCCTCTACACTCACGTGGCTCCTGACCATGGTACTGCAGTTCTGGGGTCTGATGTGCGTTTCCAGCCTCTGCTGGAACCTGCACTTACTTGGTAAGCATAAATACAACCAGGCGCGTGCACAGGACTCTGCACGCACGCACGCACAGAGATCCCTCAACCTTTGAAGTCAGCGTGATAGCGACGCACCTCTGGATGTCTGCTATGTGCTTCCAGAGAAGTTTAATGAGAGAAGACCCACCCCAAATGTGGGTGGTACCAATCCATCTTCGGTTCAGACTCCATCACTGAATAAAAAGGAGAAAAGATGGGGGCTGGAGCGATGGCTCAGTAGTTAAGAGCACTGGTCCAGCACACACATATCAGTTCAAACTGTGTGCAGCTCTGGTTTCAGGGGATTGGCACCCTCACACAGATATACATGCAGGCAAAACGCCAAGTGGAGATAACCAATGGACAATAATAAATAAACAAACTAATGAACATCAAATATAGATAAATAAAAGATTTAAAGAGTAAAAAAGAAATGCAAGATTAGTGTCAAAATTCTCTGCTCACTGACTCCTGATCTTCATAGGTGTGGAGTCCCAGATGCCTGTCCCTGCTACCACGAACTTGGCCACACCTTTCTCCCTACTCCTACTTTCTCCTTAGACCAAGAGCCAAACAATAACTTTCTTACCTTAAGTTATTCTGCCACAGCAGCTAAAAAGCAACAAAATTATTATCAGCATGCACAGTAACAGGTTTAACAGGTACAGTGGCTGCACTTAGGGGGCTGAGGCAGAAGGATCGCTACCTTAGGCTTCTAACTCCAGTTCAGTCTGGGCACATTGTTAAGATCTGAGTTTGGATCCTCAGCACCCACGTAAGCCGGGAAAGGCAATGCATTGCCTATAACCCCAGCACTGGGAGGTGGGGATGGGCAGTCTGGGTTCAATACCTAGCCAGCTTATGTCTACCTCCAGCTTCCACAAGCAAACACGTCAGCACATACACCCCACACATATGCATGCACACACACACACTACTCATGAGAACCCAAAAAAGGAAGAAAATGAATGGACTTCATAATGACATATGTAAATGTTATTATATTGTATTCTTATTCATCCCTGTGCACCTTGGCCCATCATCCTACACACGAAGTATATGGCAGCTTTTGAACCCAAGGCACTGGCAATTAGAGACGAGAGTGATCCTCGGATTCCAGACACCAGGGGAGCAAACCTTCAGCTCATCTCAGTCATTCTCCCAGGCTCTTCTGGTTGCTGGGCAACTAATAAAGAACACTGATCTTCCCCCTTCTCTGTGTAAGCCCTAGGGAAGAGGGTCAAGATGAGGGAAAAATAATACTACGGGGATAGGGAGGAAGCTGGCCAATCTCCACAGTTCTACAGAGTGATTCAAAAATAACACATTAGCTGCACCATTCCCTCTGCCCGCCTCCCCCACTTTCATTTTCTGGCTGCACTCACTCACTCTGCAGCTGAAACCTCAGCCATCTGGCATGTCCTCTTACTGACACATGTCCCGACTTACATTAAGCCCCTAAAGCTGTCTCCTGCAGCAGGAAGTATGTGCCCAGGGCCAGGGACCTGGCTCCAAGTCAGAAAACAGGGAGAGGGAGCCCTCTGTGGGAAACTGTGGTCAGAGCTCAGCCGCAGGGACCTTGGGCTGCTCTCCACCTGCAGTACTTTTAGAAGTACTAACACACGACAGGCAGCTCCAGACACATGCAAATGATCCCTTTAGCTAATCTGGGTACCACAGTGTGTCTTTCTTTCTCTTCCTTCCTTTCTTCCTCTCTTGTACTCCCTCACTTTCTCTCTCCCTCTTTCTTTCCAGACCGGGTTTCTCTGTACCTCTGGTTGTCCTGGAACTCACTCTGTAGACCAGGATGGCTTCAAACTCTCGGAGATCCACCTGCCTACTGGGATTAAAGGTGAGCACCAGCAGCACCTTGTTCATAGTGTTTCTTGAAAGGGCACAAGTAAACGGAACCCACTGTTTCCATCCTGTTACAGTAAAAGATATTATTCATAAAAATAAAGACAGCCTTGGAAAGTGAAAATCATTTTACTCTTTCTATCCAAAGACACTCAGTTCCATTCATGGAGGCCAGATAGATTTAGCACATATCAACAAGATTTATTAAATTAAAAGTCAGAGTCTAGGGCCAGCAAAGTAAGTAAGATAAACCTTATTGCAGCCAAGTCTGATGTCCTGAGTTCAATTCTTGAACCCACATGGTGAAAGGAAAGAACTGACTCCTAACTCCTATAACTGGTTCTTTGACTTCTGTGGGCATAGGCAAGAACATGTACACACACACACACACACACACACACACACACACACACACACACACACTAAACAAAAATGTAGTGACTTTTTTTTAAACTTTGGAGAGGGACTTTATTCTTTCCTAAAATGAGAAACAGGGACCCAGGCATCATGACCACTTAACAAGATCAACAACAGACTCTGATAAAGTCACATTCCATGGAGAAACATCAGCAGCTGGGAGGAGAGAAGAGAGAGCAGAACTCACACATCAGTCTGATGGGCTTCTAGTAGCAACACAAGCCAGTCCCATGGACTTCCAGCGCAGCAGCAAAGAGGACTGAAGCTCATGCAGTACAGTGCAGGATGAGGAACACTCTGTTTTTTATTTTTGTTTTGAGACAATAACTCACTAGGTCACCCTGGTTAGTCACCCTAGGACTCGCTGTATTCACCAGGCTAGACTCAAACTCAGAGACTCCTCTGCCCTTGCCTCCTCAGTGCTGGGATTAAAGCTGTACCCACCCAGCCCTAACATTCTTAATAACGACAGTCGGATCTGGTGGTTCCAGAAGTCAAGCAACACTAAAGAGCCTGTTGATTCTTTCTGAGCTCTTGGTCTGAAAACCAATAAAGATTTGTCTCAGATCTTAAGTAAGTCCCAGCGTGACAAGGAGGATGCAGAGGCTGGGAGCTGACAAACTGAGCCTGCAGGGCCAAGGCAGCATCAGAGGTACTGCTTCCTCTGCACTGAGCCGGAGGCCAAGGAAGATGTGGGTGGACTTGGGGTGAAAGCCAGCACCAACCAGTGCGGGAGGTTTTACACTGCAGAGAGCTTCATGGCCTTCACATGCAGGAGTCTGTTTCTAAGGAGGGGCCAGTGAGTGAGCCTGGACAACTAGTTAGGCAGATGCCAGCCATTAGAGGTTTGGGAGAGGAAAAGCCAAGGGACGATGACTGCACCGTCTTAATTTCAGAAGCCTAAGCAGATGCTATACCCAATCCTTCAAGATTGTTGTTTTATGGAAGCCAAGTAGGCATTCTCTCTGTGCACAAATGCAAAAGTCAGAATAGTAAATATTTGTGATATCAAAATGGAACCCAAAATAGTCCTCAGTCAGTGTGTAGTGTCTACTGGCAAAGGGCCAAGCCACGTGTAGGTAACAGACAGCCCTATCATCCTCTACCCTACAACCAGACCTTACTTCTCAGGAAAAGGGCAGTTCCCCCTCAATTCTGTATCCGTAGACAATGCCTGTCACTCAGGTGTTGCTCAGTAAATCCCTGATAAACATGATCGATAAACATGACCAGTTCCCAGGGTCTCCTTGACTGGACTGTTCCCAGTTACTGGGAACTTCATAACTTAACTCAGGAAAGGCCTGAACACAGCAAAGCTAACCTGGAGGCCGAACTTCCCCTCCATCCTTGCCTCCTCTTGCTTCAACTGGAGAAAACCTCTCCCTTAAATGCTAAGTCTGTCAAATCCAAACAAGAGTTGGAAACATAACTAATTTCTTTCCAAAATGTCTGTTTAATTTGCTCCATGTAACTCTGCTCCAACAATGTTTCTTACGTGTTTATGTCATCAGGGTACCATTGGCCCTTTAGAGGCGTTGTTAAGGGACACAGCGAGCGCACCATGGTTACTCTGCTTTCTCTGCCATGTGTAAACATGGTGACCAGTCAAAAAGTCGGGCTTGAAAAAAAAAAATAAACCACATCTCAGATCAAAACCAGGGGGGAAATGAATGCCTCTGAGAGAAGCTTCGACACTTCTCTCCCATCGTAACTGTCCAGATACCAAGCTGGTGAGCATCCTCCTCCAAACACTGCCAGGTGGACTTGCTCTGGGTTCTCGGTGCAGAGGTCTGATTTAAGAGCTCCTGATGCTTCATTTCAAAATGAATAAACACTCAGGAGAATGGGGGAAGTTAAGGGTCTGCTTCCTACGCCATACTCTTGACATAACTCTGGCTATGGATCTGAAAGAGTTGGTCAGACTGCTCACGTACCAAAGGTCAGATCTTGTTGAGCTCTCAACTGACTTGGCCAAATGACACGATACTTCCAACAGGCTTCTCTCAAAACTGTCCTCAGAACACACGACTCTCTAGCAGTGACAAGCTGAAGGCAAGTCAGGTACTCTGTCAACCACTATGCGCCTCAAAGCCCTCCTCTGTGAATTAGGAAAGACACTGCATTGTTCTCGTTCCACTAACAATAATCTTGACTTAGTCCACCCATTCTATATACATCTCTATGAACACCACCTCTCTCCATCTTCCCCCGCCGAGGGCAGAACTAAAGCTACTCCCTAAATCACCTGGCTTCCGCATTAGAGTGCCCACTTTATATTAAAAAAAAAAAAAACGAATCTTCACGAGAAAAGAAACGCCAAGGCATTTCTGCTAGCTCTTAACATCTCCAAAAGTGAGCAGGGAAGGCCACCATCTCATGTGGCAAACGAAGATACCATCCATTCCAGAGGACGGCTAGATAAAAATACGGAGGCTTGACACTGGGTCTGCACTTGCGGCTCTTGAGAAGCCTCTAACAATCACCTTTGTGCAGTTTTCGGAGAAAGCCGGTACAGGAGGAACAGTACGGACTCTAAGTTAAAGAAAGCTCGCAGCCAAGTTCCAAAGGTCAGGCTATCGGCGGTCAATGAAATGGAGGGGGCTAATGAATGAGACCGGAACACCTCTGGCTTGGCCGGTGCTCAGGATGCCCGGGAAAGAGGCCCTCTGTCTAGAGGGCAGCACAGTGCCTGGTATCAGCGAACACATGCATGTCTTTCATCAAAGGACTATGCGTTTCAAGCTAGGCTGTGGACCCTGCACCCATTCTACTGACCAGGAAGCCGAGGCTCAGTAGCCACACCATTTCGTGGGCGGCGAGTGCCCCGCCCACACCCCGCCCCATCGCTCACCTTTTTGTCCCAGATCTGCAGGGGCTTGCTGCCGATGCTGTAGAGGATGGAGAGGAAGCCGCTCTGGAACGTGTTCTTGAACATCTCGCCAGCCGCGGCCCCGCAGCCGCCCTAGGCCCGGGACTGGAAATCGGAACCGAACGGCGAAAGAGAGAGGGTGCCGCCGGTCCGAAGGAAGGACACTGAGCTGCAGCCACTGACGGCGGGAAGCGGCGGATCCGCAAGCCTCGGTGAACACACAGCCACCTCAGCACCGAAACCACAGCAACTGCCGCCCGCGCCGCCAAGCCTGCCTGAGAGGAGGCGGAGCGCCGCCGCGGCCAGCCACGGATCCCTCCGCACGCCTGGGCCCGCCTCCCGGAGGCGCATCACCCAGTCCTACCGCAGAAAGAGCGGTTTCCGGTTCCTTCCGCCCTTAGGCCCGCCCCTTCCTGCCCCCTCCGGAGCGGAACTCGGTTGCCAAGGGACTATTCCCCGCCCCTCCCCACTGCAGCCGAGACTTGCTTCAGAACAGCGGAAGGAGACGTAAGAAGTTACCGCACGTGTTTACAGTGCCTGCGTGGTGTCATGGGAACCGGGAGGCGTGTGGAGGGGTGGAGTCACGCCAGACACCTCCCCTGAAGGGCGGGAAGAGTAAGGAAGGTGGCTTTGTGCCAAGTACAGATAAGCATTACCCTCGGTGTGTTGATGCCAGACTTTAATCCTAGCACCGGATTTAATCCCAGCAGAGGCAGAAAGTTCTCTGTATTTGAGGCCAGCCTGGAGTACATAACTAACTCCAGGACAGCCAGGACTCGGAGACACCCTGTCTCAAAAAACAAATGTGGGTTGGCCCAGGAGAACAGGAGACAGAAGAATGTGTAAGCTAATGAATCAGTATTGAGTGCCCTATTTACATCATCATCTTTAGTTATCAAGTCACGGTGAGTGAGACGATGTGAAAGCAATACCCTGGGGAAAACATCTCTTTAAATGCATTGATCCGAAAACAAGAAAGCCTGAACATTAAGATATAAGCGAAAATTGGGCTGGAGAGATGGCTCAGCGGTTAAGAGCACCCGACTGCTCTTCCAGAGGTTATGAGTTCAATTCCCAGCAACCACATGGTGGCTCACAACCATCTGTAAAGAGTTCCAATGCCCTCTTCTGGTGTATCTGAAGACAGCTACAGTGTACTTATATATAATAAATAAATAAATCTTTAAAAAAAAAAGATATAAGCGAAAATTAATAAAAATTAAACACAATTGGACTGGTCCAGTTGAACCAATAGCTGATTCGGGTTTTTTTGTTTGTTTGTTTGGTTGGTTGGTTGGTTGGTTGATTGGTTTTTTTCTTTTTTTTTTCGGAGCTGGGGACCCAGGGCCTTGCGCTTGCTAGGCAAGTGCTCTACCACTGAGCTAAATTCCCCAACCCCAGCTGATTCGTTTTAAAGAGTTTGAAGCAAAGGCAATCACTTTAGCAATTTTAACGATCATAGTTGCAAAGTTTACACGTTTACTGTGTGACAGGTATAGGCAGCGCCTTACCTTGCATTAACTCACTCAACCCTCACACCAGAACTTTGAGTACTCCAGCCAGAATTTCTAGATATCGTGAAAAATATGTGAATCTATTACTGTATAAAAATGAAACTTGTTATATGGAATTTATTTTTGCATGATATCTGGAGATTCTTTATGTACTCTAAGCCAAGTGAATAATTTATAACTTGTTTTTAAGTTGTTCAGAATATCCTCAGGAGGAAAACGATTCAACATAAGAAAGAAATGATGGCGTATGAGTTTCTATGGTGATTTAAATGCTGCATATAATTAACCACTTGATATCTTAGAAAAAGTAAATTATTTCTAGAAATAATTCACCAGTACTAAGTCTGGAAATAGAAAACGGAATGACTAATAAATAATTAAGGTAATAACTGAACTCCTCAGGAGGTTCTGAACCCTGTCTCATGGCTTTTTTTTTTCTGATTAATGTAATACAGATTATTGAGGAAGCTATAAAAAAGTAACATTACAGTCACTCATAATATCACCATTCAGAAATAATTGTATGCCTCTGTATATTGTCCCCATGGCTACCTGCCCAGTCCTCCTTAATCTGCCCTCATCCCATCACATATTAATGTGTGCAGACAGCCTCAGAGGCTGTGGTTGCTAAGATCCATCCTCTGGACCAGTGCGTGTGGAATCCATCACTGTCCTCCCAGCCAGGCATCTGCATTTATCTCTCCCCTCCCCCAGGAATGGCCATCTTTATACATCTTCCCCTTAAAAACCCGGATGAGAACTTCTTTGGCTTGTGTGTCTGCTCCAGACTTACTAGATAGGAGTAAACACGGTCCAGTTGGACCGAATGGCTCTTGCAAATCATGTAGCCATTGACGTCCCCACAGACAATGCGTATAGTGACAACCATTAGTCTGCTTTCTAAAATTTGCAGGTCTGAACTATGTACATGTTGTTTTGGCTTATTTTTTTCACTTTCTGACTACTATTAGGCTGGCTCATCTTTTCATAGGCATTTAAAATTAATTTAAAGTCACTTCTATGTTTTTATTATATGTGTATGGGGATGTCTCTCCCTGCATGGATGTCTGTGCACCCTCCCCCAGTGCTCTTAACCGCGGAGCCGTCTCTCCCGCCCCTCTTCGCAGGTGTGTAATTGCTTTTATTTGGGGTGGGCAAGAGGGATTCGTTGGTAAAGACACCTGTCACGAAGCCTGAGGATCTGACCCACAGGATAGATGAGTGACTGCCTCAATTTGTTCTCTGAGCTTCCTACACACACACACCCCTCCTCTCACACACACAGAGACTTTATTTTTTAATTGCTCGTTTGTGTTTTTTACCCACGTCTCCACTGAGGCTCTTCATCCTTTATTGGTTTGTGAGGCCTAGCATTCACCTCAGAAGCATCTGCTGCTGAGTGGCGTTGACAGCTTTGCTTTCCTATGTAGGCCACCCATTTCTGTCAGTGGCACGTCCGAGACCTCCTTTTCTCAGTGGTTTTCAAGACCACTTTTGTGTATAATAAGTTTCCATATTTACACCTGTCTCTTTCTGAGCTCTCTCTTCTAGTCTCCTGTTCAAAGTGCTTATACAAAACGCCAGTTGCAGGCCTTTAATCCCAGCACTCAAGGGGCAGAGGAGGCAGAGGAAACAGAGGCAGAGGCAGAGGCAGAGAGGCAGAGAGAGAGGCAGAGGCAGAGAGGTAGAGAGGTAGAGAGGCAGAGAGGCAGAGAGGCAGAGAGAGAGGCAGAGGCAGAGAGGTAGAGAGGTAGAGAGGCAGAGAGGCAGAGAGGCAGAGAGAGGCAGAGAGAGAGGCAGAGGCAGAGAGAGAGGCAGAGGCAGAGAGAGAGGCAGAGGCAGAGAGAGAGGCAGAGAGAGAGGCAGAGGCGCAGAGAGGCAGAGGCAGATGGCTTTCTGACTTTGAGGCCTACCTGTTCTACACAGTGAGTTCCAAGACAGCTAGGGTTACAGAGAAACCTTGCCTTGAAAAATCCAAAGGGAAAAAGAAAGCAGTTCTTATACCTATACAGACTACATTTATGTCAGTGTTGTGGTGTACCTTGATATCTAACAGGGCAAACATTTTCTATTTTTCCAAAGCTAGTTTGTAACAGGTCTTTGTTATTTTGTGCATTCTTTTTCCCCCCACCCTCTATCCCCCTGCTCTTGGTTTCACCCCCTATGACTAGAGAGGAGATAAAGAAGGATGAAGGACTCTGAATCTAATTTCTTTTTTCTTTTGTTTCTTCTTTAAGCGTAACTACTAGCAACCAATCACCAACCACCAACCCTGCCTCTTGGGGCCGTAGCATTTATATAGCCTCTGAAAAATCTCCCAGAATTCTATCTGCAGCAGACAAAACAACGCCTCTGCTAGAGCAAGAGGCAAATCATAGTCAACTGCTGTGGACAGTCTGAAACGGCCCCATATCCCACACCTGGGATTAAAAAGAAAGCACATTCTTGTAATATTTCCATGTTTTTTATTTTAGAGATCAAAATTCCAGAATTGTCAGTGCACTAGTTTGTCTAATATTCATGGGGTTTTATTTTTCCATTCAGATTTTACAGTAAATTTATTGTTCAATTTTGATTAAGATTAGATTGTTTTTTTTTTTTTTCTTTCTTTCTTTTTTTTTTTTCGGAGCTGGGGGACCGAACCCAGGGCCTTGCGCTTGCTAGGCAAGCGCTCTACCACTGAGCTAAATCCCCAACCCCCAAGATTAGATTGTTATAGGGCTGGAGAGATGGCTCAGTGGTTAAGAGCGCTGACTGCTCTTCCAGAGGTCAGGAGTTCAATTCCCAGCAACCACATGGTGGCTCACAACCATCTGTAATGGGACCTGATGCCCTCTTCTGGTGTGTCTGAAGACAGCTACAGTGTACTCAATATAAAATAGATAAATCTTTAAAAAAAGATTAGATTGTTATAGATTTGTTTAACAAAAGTGTCTTGCTGAGCTTGGTGGTGTACACCTTTTACCCAGCATTCCAGAGGCAGGAGTAGACGGATCTCGGAGTTTGAGGCCAGTCTAGTCCTACAGAGCGAGTTCCAGGACAGCCAAGGCTACATAGACCCTGTCTAAAAAGGGAAATAAAATAAAATAAAAAACAAACTTACTTTCATACTTCCTATGGCTGCCACGACAAATGACACTCACTGTCTTAGGGTTTAACTGCTGTGAACAGACATCATTACTAAGGCAACTCTTATAAGGACAACATTTAATTGGGGCTGGCTTACATGTTCAGAGGTTCAGTCCATAATCATTAAGGTGGGAGCAGGACAGCATCCTGGCAGCCATGGTGCAGGAGGAGCTGAGAGTTCTACATCTTCCTCTGAAGGCTGCTAGTGGAATACTGGCTTACAGGCAGCTAGGATGACCGTGTTAAAGCCACAGTGACACACCCACTCCAACCAGGTCACACCTCCTAATAGCGCCACTCCCTGGGCCAAGCTTATTCAAACCATCACAGACGCCATAGTACATCCTCAGTGACCCAAAACAACAGAACTTTTTTCTGTCCTGGAGGTGGGGTGTCCAAAATCAGTGTTGTCAGAGCCACTCAACTTCGAAGATGTTAGAGGGAAAAAAATCCTTCCTGGCCTGAGTAATTCTTGGCTGACGGTAATATAAAAACTCTCCATCCATTTTCACACGGCTGCTTTCTTCTCTTCTGTATCCACTAATAAGGTACTCGCCGTCAGATTTAAGGCCCACCTTGAATCCAGTACACCATTTTGAGATCCTTAAGTACTGCCTTAGCTCCTGTTCTAGTGCTGTAGAGAGACAGCATGACCGAAGCAGCTTATATAAGAAAGCATGTGACTGGGGGCTCGCTTCTAGCTCCAGAGGGTTAGTCCAGGGCCATCATTTTGTTGAGTGTGGTGCAGCCATGGCCCTGGAGCAGTAGAGAACAGCTTACATCCTGATCCACAGGCAGCAGGTAGAGAATGGGACGAAGCTCATCACAGGCTTCTGAAACCTCACAGTTTTCCCTGCAGTGACACACATCCTCCAACAAGGCCTGCTGCTATGGGCTAGTCACCATAGAAGACTGCTCGGACATGAGTAAAGCCAATAGAAAGTCTTCATTCGCCAGTGTACAGCTGTTAAGTGTTAGGATCAGGATCCCAGGAGAGGTCTGAGCTCTCCTCAGGGTGAGCTTTTAAGCATAAAATCCATGTTCTGAGTTAACACACTTCAATTAGCAAGAACGGTTAGCCAGAAGCAGAACTACAGAAGCCAAAAGCAAGGTTAGCACATTTCCTAACCCTAACTATGAACTTTGATGGGTTCCTTTTAGTTTTGGAAGGTGGTTCTGTCTCCATGTCTGAATGGCACTTGCATCATTCATGGAGTTGTGCTAAGATCTGGGGTCCCATTATAATACCTTCTAATTCTCAACCAGTTCATCCACGGGGAACCAAACATTCAAATATATGAACCATTGTGGGCCATTCTGAAACCACCACAAGTCCACATAGAAACCCACCTCTTTCTAAATTAGGTTATGTGCTGAGGTTCCAGGTAACATGCATTTGAGGTACGCTGTTCGGTTTACTAGTGTACTTTCCAGAGGCAATTTGTCTGATGCACTGTGCCAAGACCCCCATTCTCCATGCCCTAATCTTTCTCCCTCTTTATTTGTCCACCACTTGACAGTCTAAATAGTAATTCACCTCTCATTCCTTTCCTTTCCTTGCCCTCAGTTTTGAACTTGACCCATGAGTTTGCTCTGTGTTGCCCGCAGGTATATTTCTCGGGTCAAACCAGATGTCCACCACTTGAAGTAGCTATGCACTCCGTGTCGAGTCAGTGACCCAGTCTTGGACTTGAGGCTCCAGGCCACAGTGGGGCCTGCCTCTGTCCCTCCTCGCTCAGCTGATGGACCTGAATCAGGGGTAAACTGTGTCTTTGCCTGCCCACAGAAGCTCTGTGAAGTGTCCTTTTCTTTCTCTGTATATGAGCTATACACACACGTGTGTGTGGGAAGACAGACAAGGACATTAGACATCTTGCTATGTCATTTTCTTTTATTCCCTTTAAATAGGGTCTGTCACTGAAACTGGAACCAGGCTAGCAGCCAGCAAACCCTACCAACCCTCCTGTCTCCACTTTGCACAGTTCTGGGGTTCCGGGTGCTCTCAGCCATGCCTGACTTTTTTTCATGGGCTCCAAAGATTTGAACTCAGACCCTCATGCTTATGCAGCAAACACTGTCTTACCCACTGAGCCACCTCTCTTCTGTCGGAGCCTTGCGTTGTACCAGGTTTCTTTGCTAACTATGCAGTCTTCTCAGCTAAAAATGAGGATACTGGGCTGGAGAGGTGGCTCAGCAGTTAAGAGCACTGACTGTTCTTCCAGAGGTCCTGAGTTCGATTCCTAGCAACCACATGGTGGCTCACAACAATCTGTAATGGGATATGATGCCCCCTTCCGGTGTGTCTGAAGAGAGCAATAGTGTACTCATATACATAAATCTTTTCTAAAAAACGAGGACACCATTGGCATCTTGGTAATCAGCAGAGGAAAGCAGTGCTTCACCAAGCTACTCATCTGCAATAAATATCTGTGTGGACTGTGTGTGGTGTTCTTTATATTTATACACATATTGACTTACTGTGTGTACTGGCTAGTTTTATGCCAACTTGACATGGGCTGAGTCATCAGAGAGGAGGGAGCCCCAATTGATAAAACATGTCTCCAGTGGATCCGGCTGTAGGCAAGCCGGGAAGGCATTTTTAAATTAGAGATTGCTGGGGAAGGCCCAGTCCCTGGTGGGTGGTACCATCCCTGCCCCAGTAGTCTGGTCTGGAAGGAAGGAGGCTGAGCAGGTCATGTGGAGCAAGCACTTCTGCATGGCCTCAGTATCACCTCCTGCCTCCAGGTTCCTGTCCTGCTTGAGTTCCTTCCCTTGCTGCTTTTAATAAGGAACCCTTTCCTCCCCGGGCTGCTGTGCTCATGGTGCTCCTTCAGAGCAACGGTGCGCCTTACTAAGCATTACATCACAGCTTCGGGTGAGGTAGCGACCTGCTGGTGAGAGGCAGGAGAATGTAGATGAATGGCTTGGCTTTGACATATTCCCTTTAGGGATGCACTATGCTTGGCTGTGATCATGTATCCCAGGCCCTGTCAGTTTCTACTGCTGCGGCAGGCACTCCATACTGAAGGAACACTGGGTGACTGAATGGAGAACCGAATGGTCACTTCTGTCACTAACATTCACTTCAAAGATAAAAGCCAAGTTTACCTAAATGAGGCCTTTCGCAGAACAAAGCTTTAGATGGGGTCATTCTTGTTTTCCAGCTGCCTCTGACACTGTAGTTCTCGTATGTATATTTTATAGCCTTCAGCACAGCGTCGGAAACCTTGTTGATAACTGGGTATTATCAACGACAGCAATGACCAACACAATTAGAACATAGTCAGATAAAAAGACCATCAAGAGCCCGGGCTGGTGCGTCAGGCCTGTAATCCCAGCTACTTAGGAGGAAGGAGGATCAAAAGTTCAAGGCCAACCTGGATACAGATCAGACTGGGCAACTCCGTGAGATCTTGTCTCAGAATAAAAAGGCAAGAGGGGGGCTGGAGAGATGGCTCAGCGGTTAAGAGCACTGACTGCTCTTCCAGAGGTCATAAGTTCAATTCCCAGCAACCACATGGTGGCTCACAACCATCTGTAATGAGATCTGGTGCCCTCTTCTGGCCTGCAGTCACATATGCAGGCAGAGTGCTAAATATTTTAAAAAAAAAAAAAAAAAAAAAAGGCAAGAGGGCTGGGGGTGTGGTTTAGTGGTAGAGTGCTTTCCTAACAAGCAGCAGACCCTGGGTTCAGACCCTCCACACCACAAAAAAAGAGAGGCTATCAATGAGAGGGAAACTGCAGTATAGAAGTAAAGCAATGAGATCCAGGCAGCAGGCACACAAGCACCGAAGATGCCAATCTGCACATTAAAAGCAGCTCAGGGAGAGTATCACGGAGCATGCTCACAGATGCCATCAATGACACAGGCTTGGCTCGTTAACTCACAGTTCTGATCGGCCTGGGATCTCTGACCATTAACCTCTTTTGAGCTAGAACCGAGGCAGGGTGTATCATGTTGGAATATTAAAACAGGTGGACATGAGTTTCTAATGATTGATTTTTAATCACGTGTGTTTAGTCACGTGCTCCCACATGTGTGTTCAGGTGGTGACTGAGGTGGAAGAGGCATTTGATGCCCGGTAGCTGGAGTTATGGGTGGTTGTGAGTCACCTGATGGTGGTGCTGAGAACTGAACTCAGGTCCCCTGGGAGATGAGGACCTATCTCTCTTCAGCTTCTAGACAGACATTATGATGAGTAGACAGACCAAAGCTGTGATCTCAGTAATCTGACAGACTGAGGAGTGAGTTTCTGACGACAGGGACAGGCTTATCTAAGATGTGTGAAATGTTTAAGGATGATAACATATTACAGGGTCTGAGACTTTGGAGGTAATATGAAACGCTCAATTTTTTTTTTGAAATGCCCGTGGTTTTAAATTTGCAATTGTAAACAATGGATGTTTAACAGTTCCAACTTATGAGTTTAAACTTAGGTTTGTTGGTATCTGAGTGGCTTTGGGAGATTTTTTTCATTAGCTGCTGTGCTTGTGAAATAAAACAGGTTATTATGTGGTCTAAGTTTGAAGTGTCTAAGGTGACTTGATTAAGCATGGGAGCAATGGCTTCAGCATTCACAGCTGCAGGGAGCAGAGAAAGGCCATGGTAAATGAAATCCTGTCTGGATGTATGCTATTGACACAGGCACTGCCATGTCAAGAACCCCAGAGCCTCGAACCCACGGAGGAATGGCAAAGCCTTCCTCTGGTCCAGCGTAGGCATCAACAGTGTGTGTAGAAAATGTCCACCATAGCTTCCTTCCCTAGATGTTTACAGCCCAAACACTGCTCCTCCACAGAGACCATTTCTACCAACATTAGCCAAACCTGTGTCCTCTATGCAGCCGTATGCCATGAGCACTTGTTTATCTGCAATGACTCTTCTCAACTGTGTGTGATAAACAGGCTGAGCTTCGGTGCAACGGTTTCTCCTGCAGAGAGCCCCGCCCATCCAATCCCAGCTCTCTGTCTCTGTCATTTCTTCATTCCCTCAACACCCCAGTCAGGTCCAAGTCCTTGGAGCCATGCCTGGAGGCAACTGATGAATCAATTAAAGGTTTCTTTGCTGTTTGTGTCCCAGAACAGGATTTGACTATGAACCTGAGGCTGGCCTCAAACTCTCAATCTTCTTGTGTCAGCTTCCTGAGTGCTAGAACTACAGCTGTGTACCACATAGCCTACATCAACCAATGTTTTTGTTGTTTGTAAGGCAGGGTTTCTCCACACAGCCCTGGCTGTCCTGTATAGAACAGGCTGACCTCAAATTCATAGCAATGCACCTGCCTCTGTCTCCAGAGTGCTGGGATTGAAGGTCTGTGCCACCACATCTGACACCTATTAAGTTTTTAATTTATTGACCCATGGAAGCTTAGACGAAGGTGTATCACACCACACCTGGTTTGTAGCTATAAAACAATTATAATTGATCATCATGACACAGCTCTAGAGGGCTGGGGACATGACCCAGTTGGTAGAGTACTTTCTGTCCATGGATAAGGGCTTGAGTTTGGGCCCCTAAAATTCACATTAAAAAAAAAAAAGAGTTGGGTGCTAGTGGGACACACATGTAATTCTAAAGATCTATCTATTTATTTATTATCTATGAGTACACTGTAGCTGTCTTTAGGCACACCAGAAGAGGGCACCAGATCTCATTACAGATGGTTGTGAGCCACAATGTGGTTGCTGGGATTTGAACTCAGGACCTCTGGAAGAGCAGTCAGTGCTCTTAACCACTAAGCCATCTCTCCAGCCCACACATGTAATTCTAGTTGGGTGGTGGAGATCCCTGGGGCTCGAAGCCCAGCCAGCGTAGGCAAATAAGGAAGCTCTAGGTTCAGTGAGAGGACCTGGGACAAAAATAAGATGGGGCTGGAGAGATGGCTCAGTGGTTAGAAGCACTGACTGCTCTTCTAGAGGTCCTGAGTCCAATTCCCAGCAACCACATGGTGGCTCACAGCCATCTGTAATGAGATCTGATGCCCTCTTCTGGTGTGTCTGAAGGCAGCTACAGTGAATTCATACATGAAATAAATAGATAAATCAAAAAAATGCTTACAAGTTTATTATCAGGAAGATGAGCTCTTTTGGATGGATAGCTTTGACAAAGGCAGCATGTGACCTCAGATTTATGCTGCAGTACCCCGAAAGGATGTCATGCTAACACTTTGGAGCTACACTATACTCAGACAATCGAGGTCTGCTCTGCATCCTCCTTAAACAGCATCATTCAGGAGGCAGCCTTTTGAGTCTGGCTTCTTAGCAAAACACATGTGAGAGGCATCTTTTGTTAACAGCCCTGGAAACTGCATTCTGGGAAGAACAGTCCATCCTTTCCACCTCCTGGACCTCTGGTCATGTTGGTCCTCCCCACCCTCCTCCAGCCCGACCCCAGCCCATCGTGCACGCACACATATAATACAGATTTTGAAAGGGAAAGCTGAAGTCCTTTAAACCCCTTTAAAAAGTAATTTTTATCCTACATACACCCCACCGACAATGTGGAGCAAAGGTGCTCATTTAGCGATTCTGAACAACTGGAAACAGCCATCATCTCTGAAGGAACTGCTTTAACTCTGGCACAGCACACAGTGGAACACCGTGTAGCCATGGAAACAGATGAGGCAGATGTATGCATGCTGACTCGGAGTTTTACTGTCAACTGGAAACACTGGAGAAAACAAATCATTCTTTTTACATTCGCATCCCATGAAAGTCACTGTAAATTTAGATGACAATAAGGGTTTATAGAAACAAATGAAAAAAAAAAAAAACCAAAAAACAACAGATCAGACTGGGCAACAGAATGGCTTGGAGGGGTTTTAACTATTAACTCTCGATAACATTTGAACTTTTTTCTTTTTTAACTACAAGCAGTCAGAAAAGACATTCAGGACTAATGAAGTTGCAAGGGTTCTCTTACAACCATGTGTGCTGTGGATGGGCTACTCGGGTTCTCAGGTTAGTAGGGTCCAGGTGCTCTCCTCAAAGTCAAAACCAAGTGAAAACTTCCCCTCCCCTCCCTTCCGCTCCCTTTCCCTTCCGTCTTTTCCTTTCCTGCCACCCACAAAACCCAAGAGTATCTATCTGATAGGCCTGGGATTTCTGAAAAGTATGACTTCCACGGTGGGAAACAAAGAACTAGGGTTAAAAAGCAGGAAAAGCCCAAGGATTAAGTTAACCTTCCGAGTTCTTTATGAGCACTGCTGGATCTCCACACCCGTCTGTCCAGCACAGAGACCCTCCACATCTGCACAGGGCCTGGACTGTGCACAGGTCTGTGGAGGAAGCACATACCCACTGTGTACATCCTCAAGAACACTGATGAGCTACTAATGCTGGACTTTCTAGAGCCTTGCATTGACAAGGCTCCCTGGAGACAGCTTGAGAACAGTAAGCCAGGGCAAGGCAGGCACCTTTAATCCCAGCACTCCAGAGGCAGACTGGTCTAGAGTGGTTCCCAGGTTAGTCAAGGTTACAGAGAAACCCTGCCTCAAGCAAGCAAACAAAAAGAAACCAAGGCAAGGTACTTGTAGCCCATTGGCTTTTTGGTCTATGGTCAGTGGTCTGGAGGGTACTTGCTGGTGTCCACTGGAGGGTGGGGTGGGGTATGTTTTCACACCAGCTGAGCTGACTGGATCTGATGGAAATGGGTTCAAAGGGCATTGACAGCATGGTGGCCCTCATGGGCCCGTTATTTCCTTCCCACATAATCACTTTAATACTGTGAGTGTTCACACTCAGAGTCACATGGCATTTAGAACCAGTGGCAGATGAGTCCAGAGACAGTGGCCCTTTGAGGAGCAAGCTGGCACCCAAACCTGCTAGGGCCTCTGTGCTCCATAGGCAGTGTGAGAATGGCCAGTGGCTAGCCGACCCCCAGCTGTGTTTACACCACCTGCACAGCCGTGCTGGGATCAATCCTCGGAGGACATTGAAAGGGCTCTGTAAACTGGCAGTTTCCTGTTAACGGCTTCCGCATGCACACATGTGAGAATTGCTCTCCTCTATCTTTCCAGGGAGCATGAGGGCAGGAAGCAGTAGCTGTGGCTTGATCCCTCCTTCCCATTGGTTAGATTTCAACCTGCCTCCAGGACTAAGGCATTTCTTCAGAAGGGAGTAGGCGTAACTGAGTAATAGGAAATGTTGAGGCATGAGCAAAGAAACTGCAAAGGGCAGCTTACAGCATTCTCCTGAAGTCACCATGGGGGCATTTATCCCCCTCAAATACTGAGCCACTCATTTGGAAGAGGTAAGGGTGGACACACGATGGGGACTGCAGTCAAGACACGGCCCAGCTCTCCCAGCCTATGTAGAAGCCAGACTGTTCACTCTGTCTGACAACATGCCGCCCTGGCCCTGCTTCCCTCTAGTTAGAACTTGGCACAAGTGCACTGATGACTCAGTCCTCTCTGTCCACAGGTCTTGGTCAATGGCCCCTTCCACACTGAATACGCTCCATCCACTTCTTTTAAAACGTTTTATTCAATAATATATATACTTTTAAAATAATATGTAACTGCCCACCATGCCATACACTGCCCCCATCCCATTTGTGGTCTGTGGTCAGCTAGTCCTTGGGGTTTGCTGGAGCAACAGGCAGCCACGGGATGGGTCGAGGGCACGGAGAGCAACAGTAACCAACAACCATTTTTGCATACCCTTCACATTTCCCATGCTTTCTGGGTCAGGAGGAAGTCAACAGGAAGCCAAAGGCATGTGAACCTTTTACATTCGGAAGTGAGGTCTGATTTACGGTGGTGGGCTGCCCTTCGGGTGGTCTAGTTCCTGTTCGCCAAGCCTGCCACCATTTTGTGTCTGCTCTCGGGACGTGATCTCGCTACACGCGTTAAGACGTTTTGATTTGGTTCTTGTTCTGCTTATGGAAAAGTGGGAGGAACCGCAACAGACCTGGGGAGAGATGGGAGGAGGGGAAAGAGGGCATTAATCAATCTGAGCCAGAGTGAGGTAGGCCACTTGGGACAGGGCTGGGGACAAGATGTAAGCTTGTTTTCTCCACGACACTTGATGGGACACTCGCAGCATGAGCCCAGGCCTTGAAGTATCCTCTTCCTGTTCTTTGACCCCCAACAAAGGTAGCCATCGGCCTGACCTTCTGAGAGAAACTCTGGCCACATGTCACAATCTATTCTGCCCTGTCCTTCAAGTGTAGGTGCTTAGGCAGATGCCTGGTGACCATCCTGCAAGCCAGACAACAGATCCAGCCCATTTCTCAGATCTGACACATTTACCGAGGAGGTCTTGAGTTTTGGAATCAGAGGACTTGGTATTTGTTCAGGGGAAAAGGCCACTATCATTGTAGGGCTGCAAGTGGGCTCAAATTTTCAACTGGGTTCTGCAAACAACCAAGCTGTCCAGCCTGGTCTCCTCCATACCCATCGTGGTAAAGTGAGCGGTTGAGAGGCCAGTGACAGGATTTTATTGATCACAATGTGGAAAGCACTTGGCATCTAGTAAGCTGTCTCAGTTACTTTGGGGAAAGGGTTCTTTCCACTGCTTAAAAGTCACAAGGCTGCCCACGCATGTTAAGAAATTACACAGCCTTCAAGCTTTTCAGCTCTTCTCCAATCAAGGGGGATCAGTTAGGGAAAAAAACTACATCACGGAAGACCTGTGCCATCAGCCACATGACAGCAGGCACACACACCCACGTGTGTGCTGCACGTAGTGGTGGAGAGGGACTTCTACAAATGCCTGAGCTCAGGGCCCAAGGTTAGTCATCAAGCTACTTCTGAGAAGCAGGGGTCTTGAGTGATGCCACTAGTTTCACTCCTAGAGAAATCTCCACACCGAAGTGACTGCTTCAGCCACCACAGGTCTCCAAAGCTCCGAGTTTATGGCCCACCCCACACCTCAAGTGCAAGCTAAGGTCTGAAGCAACTGTCTCCTAGTTGAGAAGGTCAGGAATTGTCAACATAAATTTTATTTATTTAAACAGAATTTGACACGGCACCACATCAGTCATCCAGGGCTACACTGAGGAACTGGGTTTGTAGTGTTCTTTTGGAAAAAGACCACAACACAGGCAGTGTTTTTTCCTGCAAACAGAAGGCTCCTTGGTTCTTGAAGATTATCCAAACTTGCCATGTCCCCAATTCATCATTCACAGCAAGAAGAGCCACCAGGTGGAAAAACTGTTAATTTATTGATTCAAAGTTTGTTTTTTCTTCTAAAAAGTCCCCAATACATGCAGTTCAGGGTCAAGTGTCACATTTGTAGCACATTGTTGGTCGACACAAAAGTATGCGTCTGTTGTATAATCCGACCTTGCTAGGTTCTACAACCGAGAACGCCCACATGGCGGCAAAAGCAAGCACTCTTGGCCACTCCCTTGCCCACTGTCCGCCGGTGGGGCTTGTTTTTAAAGGCAGAACACAGTTTCATTGATTGAACTCCCTGACAAACTCAGGTTCTTGTGTGCCTAAGAGACCTGCTTGCTTTTGCTTTCAGAAGGGCTGGCATTTGCAACCACCTCTCCCCAGCTCTTATCTAGTAACTTGTGGGCAGGAGACTGTCCTCTGTCCGTGTCAGGGAACCTAAGATGGTGTTGACATAAAGTTAACTGGGCTCCTATATTTATATTTCTCTCAGTGCACATATAAACTCTATCCTTCCTGTGCCCCAAGTAGCTCTGCTGACACATTCGCATGCTCCTGGAGACCTAGGTTGTTTCCCTGAGGTCCCTGGCAACCTCTCAAGGGCCACTGGACCCAGGCCAAGGGCACTGTCCAGGCATTTGCAGCAGGAACTTAGTGTCCCGTAGTATCATACTTGTAAGTATGAGCTCTTTAAGACCCACCTTTACGACATTTTTCTTACTGGATCTTTTCTTTCACCTGTCCCCAACAGCCACCTTCTCTAAACTTCAAGGACTCCCAGCTCCTTTCTCTCAATAGTTAGACTGAGAGAACCCTCTTTCCCACTAGGAAACCCATGTGCCTGAGGCATGGCCATGTTAGGGTAAGGTCCACAAGACCTGGCTGGACACTCTGCTCTTCCAGATCAAGCCTCAGTAAAACATGGCCTCATTCCATGGCAGTGGCTTCTACCAGCCACCTACAAGGACAGGAGCAGGTCGGCTGACAGGAGTCTGAAAAGAACAAACTGTCACCAACACACTTAATTCTCAGAATGGCTTTTAGTCCAGGAACCTTGTGGTCACTCTGTGGATGCCAAGGAAACTGATTTGAACGCAGCCCTGGAGCTGCCTGTCATCACACCAGGGGCACGCTCTTCAACACAGGCATACCTGAGATGACAGTGCAACAATACCCTGCTCCCCACAGGTCTCTGTGGGGTATTTTTGCTTTTCATTAGGAAATAATTAAGTCCTTGTCATAGGCACTTTTAATCTGTAGTAAGGTAATGAAACAAACAAAAGAGAATTACTGAGATGAGCTTAAAAAAAATTCACTGAAAAGGACACTGGGTGGGCAAATTTACTAGCTTAGTCTGAATAGAACGGATCCCACCCCTACTCACACACACTCTTTAAAACCCAGGTACTATCTCCAGGGGGATGGACCAAGGTGTACCTGATATATATACACCAAGGTAGGTTTGGAGACAGGTCAAAGAGGCCCACTAGATACTGCGGTTTGGGGAAGGTCAGCCTAAGCATCAAGTACAGGCTCAGAGGGAGTAAGCATTTCAAGCCCAAGGTGGGAGAGAGGTGAAATGCTGTCACTGCTGCAAACATGTCCTGCTGGGCTGCCACTCACAGACCTCGCTCCCAGAGTATGTCAAGGGGGTGGGGAGAGGACGTGGCCAACCTCTCTTCCCAGATGTTTGGACTGTCTCTGGAGGACCTGGGGCAAAAAGGTGGGAATGCTGCTCAATTGAGGCCCTCCAACAAGCTCTTGAACAACTTAGAGAAGAAGGAAGCTTGGGTAATCAAGGAGATGGTTTCAGAGAACAGAAAAGGAACCCCTAACCACCAAGGATCCAGGCTCCTGTGATGGCACATGACAACCCCCATACTAATCCCCATTGTATGTCAACACGGGCCATGTCTCTCAGCCATGCTATGTTTCCAATTCTCAGGAAGAACAAATATATACATGGAAACACAGAGGTGCAACATGAGAAGGCAGGAGCTCTATGGAAAACCTTAACTGAATGTATGTCCTGGTTTATAAAGGATCTTAAAGAAGATTTTGAAAACTTTATTTATTGTGTGTGACATACCACAGCACTGTGTGGGGAGAGGACAGCTCATGGGGTAGGTTCCCCTATGTCAGGTCATCAGTGCTGGCAGCAAATGCCGAGATCTTATTCTAATCTATAAACTCAACTCCATACTATCAAGAGAAGAGTTACATTTGCTTTTTAAGTTCCCACAGACCAAACAACAAAATAGAATCTGCATTTAGAAATGGACCTGTTACCAATACCAATACAAGTTTATTGGAATTTGGAATGTAAACAGATGTTTCAAACAAACAATCTAACCTTATAAAAATGTATGGCATTATGAAATAGTCACTGAAGAAACCCTAAGTGTGATGAGGAGGATGTCTCAAGCATGTTAGGTCCCCAGTGCTGAGGCGTGACTGTAGCCAAGGAGAGGGGACTAGGGCAAGCCATGTCAGTGACCAATCCCATGAATGAAATCAGCCCTATTTAAAAAACAAAACAAAACAAAACCAATACACAGATTAGCTTTTGCTAACATGAGGGTTAGCATGGTGGATCTAAAGCTTTGACACTTGCTCCAGGAGCCCCACTTCCTCCCGCAAGCCATGGCCAGCCCTCTCCAGCCAGCTGCAGGAGTCACAGGACGGCCTTACCCACAAGCCAGCACCTGCATGCAAGAGACTTCTTTGCCATCGCATTCATGTATGACCTATCAGAGCTGTAAATGCCCATCATCCTGACTGCAGCCAGATCTGTTTGTCACAGGTTAAATGGGGGGAAGATGGTGTGTGTCTTTTTGCACCTGTGAGGGCTTCCTGAACAAATCCTAAAAGAACAGTTTCCTCCATCTTTGAGCTGCCTGAAGACTAACTTCCAGCTGTAGCTATGGTTGTGAACAAAGACAGTCTTTGTATTAAAGTGTGCATTAAGGTAGCACCCTCACAAAGATGTGCTGAGAAACTGTGAGGTTTTCCTTTGTGGGGGGAAAAAAGCTAAAAAGAAGAAGAAAAAAAGGCAACAAGATTTAAGAGTTAGGCAAATCAATAAAGGTGAGCCCCAAGTTATGCACACAGCATGTAACATCTAATGAGCCTGGGACCTGTGCATGGCATCTCGAGATTTATAGTGCCATCTTCTGACACCAAAGAGGACATGGCGAGAGCAATGGCAGTTTGCTTCCAAATGAATACACTTAGAAGAAAACTGCAGGAATGAGGTACATTTCCTGGAGAGCTCGTGTCATAAAAAAATACAGAACACATGAATTTGTAAAAGAGCTTAAAAAAAATACTGTCACTGTTTTAATCCTTTTTTTTTTCTTTGTAAATGAGGCTGGTGTGTCAGAATAGACTGCTGACTTTTGCTAAAACTTGAGCCTGAATTCTCACAGAAGAAAATCAGACCACAATGGAATAGATAGGAAGTCAGATATCAGAGCTTGTTGACCGAACAGGTTAATTCAACAGTTAAACGCAGGTACGTGTACAACAACTCCGAGCTTCTCATCTCCCATGCATTCCAAAGGGAGAGTCCCTCAGATCCTGAACCATGCGCTCTGCCACACTGCACTGCACAGCGCAGCGCCCTGCAGACTACTGGGGAGTTCCTGCTTTGACAGACTTAGGTCTTTACTCTTCTTTGCCTTTAGAAGGAAGGATTAGAATCTCTGTTTATCACACTGCAGTTTCCTTCAAGTTTTTGTTTGGTGGTTGGTTTTTATGGGCAAGCATCAGTGCCGCATTACCGTCGATTCCCCAGGCTTCATCGTGCTGCGGTGAGACCACTGGAAAGCACGGTGTTCTCAGCACAAGGCTGGGACTGCTCCTTCACCACCGGGTCTGCAAGAGAGGAGCACAGGTTTCCCACATGAGCACAAGCACTGAGGTTATAGAGAGAACACCATAATAGCCAACTGCCTTTCTTTTTCCACAGTACCAAGACAGACACATTTATGTGGGACCCGGGTTATAAAAAAAAAAAACAAAACAAAACCAGGCACCAAGCCAGGATCAGGAAATAGTTCCTTATTTTCCCCCCTCAGAGCAGGGTCTAGAACCCACAGTTTCACACATGCTATGGCAATCAATCTACCACCAAGTCACCTCCTCACCTCCCACTGAACATTTGATTTTGGGATGAAGTTTTACAAGGTGCTCAGAGAAGCCCTGAACTCACTCTTCTTCACCCCGATGATCCTCCAGCTTAGCCACGGTGGCCTCATGCCCACTGGAGAACCCCCCTCCCCCGGAGCTGGGGACTGAACCCAGGGCCTTGCGCTTGCTAGGCAAGCACTCTACCACTGAGCTAAATCCCCAACCCCGGGGAATTTTTTTCTAGGTAATTTTTCTATTCCCTTAGAATATAGACCCGACTGCTGAAAAGCACAGAAATTCTAACTTAGCACTGTTCAAATTTATACCAATTCCTTCCTTGAGTACCAGTGTCATACAGTGACAAGCATGTGTGAAAAGGTGAATGAAAGAGCCAATGGCAGGCAGCCACTGTAAGGGGCAGTCAAATACTGAGCTTATTTAATCAAATAATGAATTATGTGGATGGAACCTTCATCAGGTTGTTTTCATTATTATTTCTGAGACAGATCTCACTACATACCTTAGATGGCCTCAAATGTACAGTCCTCATGCATATGCGTGCCTTATGAGTTTACATTAGTATTGTTTTCTGTTTCATTGTTTCTGTTTGAGTCAGGTTTTCTGTGTGTAGCCCTGGCTGACTATACTGGAACTCACTTTGTAGTTCAGACTGGCCTTGAACTCAGGGATCCACCTGCCTCTGCCTCTCGAGTTCTGGGATTACCTGGCTATTTAAATTAAAGACAGGCCTCAAAGATCTGACTACCTCCTGAACGGCCGACTTAAAGGTGTGTGCCACCACTCCGGGCTATACCAATATCCTTACAGTGGCCAACCCCATAGGGTAAAAGCAGCTCTGTGTTGGAAATTAGAAAGCAGACAATTGAATGTTGCCTGTTCAGCCATAGAAGGCTGAAAGAGAAGACCCTGTATATATTTTTTTCTTTTTCTTTTTTTTTTCCTTTTTCTTTTGTTCCCTTTTCTTTTTTTCGGAGCTGGGTACCGAACCCAGGGCCTTGCGCTTGCCAAGCGCTACCACTGAGCTAAATCCCCAACCTGACCCTGTATATTTTTTGTCACCTTAAACTTCTGCTGTAAATTTGAAACTGTAGCAACATATTCTTCGTGTTAGTTATTATTAGGAATTAGTTAACTCCAGAGGTAAAAAGGAAAAGAACACATAGTAGTCAAACAACACACAGAAGCCTTACAGGACAGAGTTCATCTTGATTCAGAGAGAACTAAGTCTACTCAACTTCATCTCTCTCAGCCTCTTCCATGACTAGACTCAGCTACCTCTTCAAGTACATGGGTAAGGTGTGTGTGAAATTTCAATGGGGAGAACTACTAACATTCAAACGATAAGCAGGTCCAGAAGGAGCACGTGTGCTCTATGGAAGATGTCAAAGGTCAGAGTCCAGTTGTCACACCTGCCTGTTCCCTCACCTCAGAGCCCTCTTATTCACACATTGCTTCCTTTAGAAGCACATGGGGGGCAATGGCTGGAGAGATGGCTCAGAGGTTAAAACCATCAACTGCTTTCCAGAGGTTCTGAGTTCAATTTCCAGCAACCACATGGCTCACAACCATCTGTAATGAGCTCTGACACCTCTTCTTGTGTGCACGAAGATAGCTACAGTGTACTTTCATACATAATAATTCTTAAAAAACAAAACAAAAACTCACAGAAGTACGGGTGCTCCATGGCCTCTTTGGCGGTCAATCTCTGTTGATGGTCGTACCGCAGGAGCTTGTCAAGAAGATCAAGGGCCTCGGGGCTGACAAGGTGTCTGTTCTCACTATGGATAAAGTTTTCCCAGCGCTTCCGTGAATGCCTAAGAAAAACAGTGTATCATTACTATTCTGAGACTAAACTACACAAAAAATTCTCCTCTACTAGACCCAACACCAGTGACTCCTTAAACCAGTGTGAAGCAGCTGAAGCTCATTCTTGGAGGCACCCACTTCATATAACTGACGCTTCTTCAACCCCCCCCACACCCAGTTATAACCACGATGTACTGACACCAAACTGCTCAATCATTAGATAAACAGAATTTGTTTAAAACTTCTACATCTGAGTGAGAATTGGTTCAATCTTTCTGGATTATTCTTATGGCCCGTTTTTTTCCCAACTATGAGTGCAGCCTGGTGGACAGAATGAGAGAGTTGGCTCTAGAAACAAGTGGTTTCCTATAATAATGTGTGAAGACGCCAGGCAAGCATTTCCTTATAGCATGCTGCAGTGGGGCTGGCCATGGTGGTGCACATCTGCAATCCTAGCACTCAGCCTGAGGCCAGCCAGGGCTGTGCAGCAAGACCTTGTCAAACAAACAAAACTCTAAACCACACGATCTACTGTACCTGAAAACTCAGCATCCTTAGTATTTATTGTAAAACTTAATTCAGAAAATCAGTTGTTCATTTCTTATTCAAAGAAACATAGTTTTCCCAGATTTGTCGCCAAAGTAAATATATTCAGGGCTGGGGAAATGGCGTCAGCTCCTCTAGAGTTCAATTTCTGACAATCACATGGTGGCTCACACCCATCCCTCACTCCAGTTTCAGAAAACCCTATTGTGACTCTGCAGTCATCAATACACACATGGTATGTACACGTAAACAGATAAAACACGCTTACATATAAACCAGAAAGAAGTAATTTAAAAAAATTTTAAGTACATGCTTTAACCAGAGTAACATTTTTCCCCCTGTAACATTATGATTTTGTCTTCTATTTATTTCCACAGGATCTCATGATTGTCAGGCTGGCTTCAAGTTCAATGATCCTCCTGCCTCAGCCTTCCAGGTGTTGTGATTAGAGATTTCCATGTCCACACATGGCTTGTCTTCCATTTCTTAGTAGGAGTCCTAGCACTTAGAAGGCTAAGTCAGGTAGCTCTCTGTGAGTTGAAGACTAGCTCTGGTCTACATAGCAACCAACATCAATATTGATGTTAGAAAAGGGAAAAGAAACTGGATTTTATCTAACATTCCAACAAGGTGCATCCTTCCTTCCTCCCCGTTCCCCGACCCCTTCTCTTTTTACTTACTGTCCCAGGATATCATTGAAGTGTGGGTCTAGGTCTATGTGGTACTTCTTCAGATACCCATACAGGTCATCTGTCCCCAGAACCTTGGCAATTCGAACAAGCTGAAACACAAAACAAACTGACCAAACCGCCAACCACAGGGCTTTCTGTGAGCCTTTTGAGAACACTGAGCCGGACCTGGGAATCAGGAGATTCCATGTTACTCAGATCTTTAGGAACTTAACAGAGACCTGAGTCTAAGATAAACAAAAAAACTTAAGGACACAAGTCTCACATGAATCCAAGTTTCTAAGCTGCTTGTAAAGGGTTGACGTATTTAGATACTAGTATCTTTGGGGACATTGTTATGTGATGACAAGAATTTGATTTTGTTAGACAAAGAGGTGCTGTGGGTTGTCATAGGGACAGTTTATCACATTACACAGCCATATCTGACGTGGGTAGAAACCCTTATGATTAATGCAAATTGAAGCTGTAATTTTACAGATATATAATTTATAGATTGATACAGAGTTAAAGTTTTCACTGATATAAATTTATTATATTGATGCAAGACTTAAAATTAATATTGTTACTCTTTGACAGACATTAAACCTGTACAACTCTTCAAAGAACACAGAGCTTGGACCCAGTCCTGCTAACAGCCGTTACAAACTGTTGCGGATGACTAAGTAACACGAGCGAAGGGCCAGAAAGTAAACTCATGATTATATTATATTCTGACTTAATTATAATAAAGTGTTTTTAATTTACTCAAGAATAATTAAGAAATTACTAAGAATAATTAAGGTTTAACAGTTCAAATATACTTTACATCGTCTTCAAAGATGTCAAAAATCCACAGAATCTGACATTTAAGGCCATTTCATTATCAAAGATCATTTGACTAGAAACACATCTGCTCCTGACAGCACCCTTTCTTGGTTAAAAGAAGAAATTGAGCATCATTGGAGTTATTCTAGTTGTGGCAAGACAGCCACTGGGCAAAAATTGCCTCAATTCATCTACAGACAAAAATACTGTCCAGGGAAAGGACACACTAACAATAGTCAACTGAGGGCTCTGCCAAGACAGGGTGAGCAGTCCTTCCTACTCCTGCTTTACAAAGGTCTGTCAGGGTGAGCAGTCCTTCCTAATCCTGCTTTACCAAGGTCTGTCAGGTGATCCTGGCCCGAAGGCTGAAGACTGATGCTCCAACATTTTGAGGAATGAGAAACTGTCCAGGTAGTCGGCTATCTTTACAAATTGGCTAAGTTTTTGGAAACTATGTTTTGTGCTTCCAATATTTTCAGGTAATTATTTAAGTCATTCATGGATTTCTGACAGGGTTGAAGACCAGTTATAGTCTCATAGCAAACTCAAGCTGTTTAACACTGAGAGAGATGATAATAGATTTGAGAGGATGATTTTCAGATTTTCAGACAAGCTAAAAACCAGGACATAATTCAGATATAAAATTGTAAGCTTTTTAAGTTAGGATAGATGGCTTTATCTAAATTGACATATATGACAATTTGGGTATCAAGTATATCTTGTATTTCATAAATTACATTAATTATACATTATAGTTGTATTCAATTTTTATCTGCGAAAAAAAAGGGCTTTTTAATTGAACATAAAGGGAGAAATGTTGTGGGTTGTCCTGGTGCTGTTTGTATTCTGATGTTAATTCTGCTTCAAGAGGGGCTGCCCCAAGGAGGAGCGGACCACATACTCAGGTGATTTCATGTGAACCTTCTCCCCATTTTAACTGGTCAAATAAAGGATAGAGCCTGTGATTGGGCAGTGGAAGGGAAAGGTGGGGCTGGAGGTTTTAGAGAGGGGGAAGAGAGGAAGGAGAGGAAGAGGAGGTGGAAGAAAGATGGAACAAAGCCACATGGCCCAGAGAAGTCGTAAGTAGCAAAGGATCGCATAGCTGGGGAATAGAGTGGTGTAGTGGTGGATCTGCCACCCTAGGCGTGCGGCTTATACATTTTGTGACTGAGTTGTGTGTTTTGTGCATGGGCTTGTTGGGGTTGGAGATTTACTGCAACAAAGAGGTACCGTACTTCTTAGACCCATCTTGAAGGTTCAGCATGGATAACAAATGTCTGCACACTTTAGGATCTCGTACAAACAGACAAAATTCTGAGCAACTCATCAGTTTACACAGTAGCCATATATAATGAGTGACACTCATGGCTCATGTTATTTCTCAGCATTTGTGACATAACAGTGACCAAATCTGCTCACCTGGTCATAGTTGTCCTGCCCATGGAAGAATGGCTCCTTTCGGAATATCATGCTTGCTAACATACAGCCCAAGCTCCACATATCCAAGCTGTAATCATACATCTGAAGGCAGTAAGAATGGTTGATTAGTCAAGGATGGTTAGAAACCCTTTGTAAGAGTTTCTAGTACCCATCTGACTTCTGAAGATCAGCCCCTATTTCTGAGGCATTAGGGCCATATACACAAGCTCCACTCTCACCCTTTCTCTTACTATTTTATTACTAAAAGCCACCCCCCCCCCCAAAAAAAAGGCAGTAAGAAGTTAAGAGGCTCAGCTGACAGACTAAGTGTCCAAGGCTACCTACCCCAACAACCTAATCCTTATGCAAAGAACCAACATGGTGGAAAGAACAAACTCTGGCAAGCTGTCTTCTAACCCTCACATGTGGGCTGTAGCACAAGTAAGCTTACACACACACACACAATAATGAAAAAATTTTAATGTAGCTGAGTAGAATAATAACTGGGTTTTGTATGTATCCGCTGCATAGCAGACCAGTAAAATCCCTAAGACAATACAGAAGTAGCTCAGCACAGCTTCCCTGACACGGTCACCTGATAGTCCACAAGGAGCTCTGGTCCCTTGAAGTACCTCGAGGCCACTCGGACATTGTACTCCTGAGCAGGATGGTAGAATTCTGCCAAACCCCAGTCAATCAGCCGGAGCTGTGAGAAAGACAATACAGAACAGACTGTGAAAGGTGCACTTGGAGATGCCCACGCCAGTGGCAAGGCCAAGAGCACCACTACACAGGTATTGGACCACATACAGTATACCCTGGGGACTACACTTCAAAACCTGCAGATGAAACCGTTGCTGGAGCAGAGTACCTGGAATGGTTCTGAGTTCTCCTAGGTTACCCTGGTCTTACTCTCTCCAGATCACCAGAGCTCAGCCTCGTTTCTGGCTCCGTGCTACTGACATGGAACACATCCCCTGTCAATCATAGCTCTTAACGGGAGTTCCAGGCAGAAACACTGTACACTGCTCTACCTGTGACAGCCAGAGTAGAGGGACCCCAGTGTACCTCTTAAGGTTAGTTGGGTGATCATGAAGAAGTGAAGTAGAAGCCACTGTTCTAGTTTCTTCCTAAGGCCCTCTGAACACTAAAGCCAAAATAAAACCAGTGACTAAAGGCATGGTCACCATGTACTTTCTGGTAGGAACCAATACAGGAGACTAGAGAAGTCACAGTAATGCAGTCTAAGGACTCAGCATGGTCTACAGACTGCACGGTGTCTACAGATAGCACAGTGCTTAGGTCTTCCCTAAGCCTTCAGCAAAGGTCGGTGCTGCCTGGCTGGATTGGTACCTTTTTTTGTTGGTGATCTATCATGACATTGTGAGGTTTCACATCCCTGTGCATGATTCCCTTGCTGTGGCAGTAATCCAGAGCCTAGTAGGTAAGAAAGCACAGAGAAAAAAGTAAGCAAACCCTTTACCGCCCCCAATTCAAACACATTATTTGTGACACTTTAACTTGAATATAGTCTCAAAAAGGACAGCTTACTGCCTTTAAGAGAAAAAAAAAAATGTTCTCTGCGGGCACTACAGCTGGCGCTAGCAGAAAGGGGCATCAATGGCCATGCTGAAGGTGGTCTTAAAACGGAGGGAATGAGAAACCAGAGTGTGGGATTTGAAGAATAACACCCTAATATAACTTTTAACAAGGTAGACTTGAGCATGTGAGTTTTCTTTTTCTTTTTTTAAAATTTATTCATTTATTATATATAAGTACACTGTAGCTGTCTTCATATACACCAGGAGAGGGCACCGGATCTCTTTACAGATGGTTGTGAGCCACCATGTGGTTGATGGGAATTGAACTCATGACCTCTGGAAGAGTAGTCGGGTGCTCTTAACCACTGAGCCATCTCTCCAGCCCCCGTGAGTTTTCTAGATTGAGAAGCATTTACATTTTAATTAAATATAAAATTTGAGCCACTTAGCTTTTAAGAACCACCATTACAATTCTGGGAGAAAATTATTTCCTATAATAGAATCAATATAAAAAGCTTTTCTGTGCTGAGAGACTGTGATCTTTAGTAAACTGAAAGTCCTGTAACCACTGCTACCAAACTTTAGGACTCTCAGGACCTAATTCCCACACCAAGTGACATTCAGCCACGGCTGGATGGGCTAACCGATTTAGAGATTTTGTTTTCTGAGGGACGTTCCACGGCACGGTCCTTTGTCCCTTCCTTCACTGGTTTCTGAGACTGAGTAATTGTATAAGCACATTCGTCTGCTGCACTGGGGCTATTTCTACCGTGGCTGTTGAGAAGATGCAGCTGTGAGGACCATGTGGGTCATCTGAGGGATATGCATCCATTTATCCTGGGTAGATTTTTAGGGGCAGAAGTGCTTTGCTGTATGAGAACTTTACACTTTCTAAGGAGCCGCCTGCTTTCTCAAGTCCAATGCATGTCGGTTCCAGTTTCTCTACACTCTTGCCAACGACTGTCACTTCCTTCTTTAAATAACAGCTATTCAGGTGGGTTAAAGTAGTATCTTAATGTAATGTAGTTCTGATTTGTATTTCCTTATTAGTGAAGAAACAAATTATTTGTCGTGTGTTTATTAGTCAGTCTATATTTAGGTTGCCTTTGAAGCAATGCTGATTTAAATCTTTTATCTTTAAATTTGTATTAATGCGCCTTTTCCTTTTTAATGCTACACAGTTCTATTCTTTCTGTACCCAGCCAGTCTGGCCTCAGAGTCAATATCCTCCCGGCCTAGACACCTGAGTGTTGGGATTACAGGCACACTAACCACATCCAGCTTTTTTCTCTCTCTCTTTCTCCCTCTCCTGTCAGAGGCCAGAACATTCTTTACATGGGGGCTTACTCCTTACTAAAGAATGTTAGCAGAACACCTGACGCTGACCTACTAGTGTCAGCTGAGCCACTCCAGCTATAACCAAAAGTAACTCCAGGTGACATAATCTCCGAAGAAGGAAATACTGGAGGGAGGAGCCTAAAAGCATTTTCTGGCCAACCATAACTTCTCTACCAGTCTTGCACATCATTTAGGCAGCAAAGTTAACAATCTAGAGTTATAGCTTGTCACCAGCTATGCCAGGATACTGAGCACGTCATACAGATAACGTAACTCTTAGTTTTGCTTAAGGACATCTGCCTGCAGGCCTTACAATCTAACACCGTGGAAATGGAAGGATGGTTTACTTAACCGATGTAGCAAGGTTCTGTGCTCCCGTGCCTTCTTTCAAGTGGTATTTGCTTACCCAGGATTTCCTAGTTCCCACCCAAATCCATCTCTGCAGTTGTCTTACTAAACTAGGGTCCGTGAGGGCACACGGCCCTAAATCTGAGTCAGATCACACAAAGCCTGGGTCGGGGTAGTCACTGAGCAGTCACCCATGGCCTTCAGTCTCAGTTTCATCTTCATTTTCACTGAGGTTAGATATTTCCTGTTTTATAATAAAAAATGTTGATCTTTTTCACTTTACCTAGTGTTGTCAAAGATCTAATTAAGACGATACCTGGGGTGTGAAAAACACGACGGAACCAAAGGCTGAGTCAAAAAAAGAGAAAAAATCAGCAGTTAGTTGTTCTTGGCAGGGTCCGCCGGCCCGACAGACCATGGGTTTCTAACATGCCTGTATATTCCCTGAGAGTACTTCAGTTTTAAAATCTGCTACAGCTTCTGCTCGCAGACATGAAAGATCTATTTTCAGGTGTCCACTGGGATTCTTAGCCTCATTAGCAGGAAGAGGTAGATCACTGCCATCCCTGGACAACAGCATGGCCACCAACACTGAGCTCAGATGTGCTAGGTTTTGTCTTCATTCAGCTTGTGCTGGCTAAAATATACAAGACTGGAAAGCCGATCTAAATGAGCCTTTGTGAGAAGAGCACAGTGGTTCTCCTAGTGCATGCATGGGACTTTCTGGGAAGACCTCTAGGAAAGGGACAGCTGGATGCTCACAGCACAGCAAACTTCTTCCCACTATATTTTCTCAGGAGAGGTGGCCAGGTCAAGTGGTTTATCCTTACTGACACAGAGCTCAGCAGACACTAGTGAATCCCAAGCCCAGAATTCTGGCTCTAGTGACAGGCAGATCACTCAGTGCAATTCTAAGGAAAACATTTCAGGGAGCAAGATCTGCAAACTTCCACTCCCCCAAGTCTAGCCTTGCCCCAAAACCTGGTATTTTGTTTGAGCAATGCTTTTCAGTTCCCATATAAACCACATCTTGGCAATTTTCTTAACTGAGGTTCGCAAGCACTGAACTCAAGAGATCCACGTGCCTCTACCTCACAAGTGCTGGGATTAAAGCTGTGAGCCACCATGGCTGGCCAATTCCGCATTTATGACTCACTTCTGGGGAGCTCGAAGTTGTTATCAGGTTCTCTGTGATCCATTACCCTAAACGGCTCACAGTGCTCTCCTGCAGTGCTCATCAAGACAAGCGAGAACACTCACTGTTAACTGATAATGCCTCTATTTTTACAGGACTTGGTATTTATAAGTCACTTAGAAGATTCACCCAGCACTTCTCCCTTGCTCAAACTAGTCAGTGCTTGAGGTGAGGGACAGATATTCTCATACAAGAAAGAGATGTTAAATGACAGTTTGAAGAAAAAAAAGAAGATGAGCTCAAATGTCTGCCACCAATTATGTACACATCCCTCTTCATGGCTTACATCCCATCAACAAATAGGAACTGCCAGGTGGTGGCAACTGGCTTTGATCCCAGCACTCAGGAGGTAGAGGTGGAGGAAGGCAGATCTCTGAGTTTGAGGATACCCCAGAACACAGTCTACAGGGGGAGCTCCAGGAGAGAAACCCTGCCTTAACTGCACCCCCCCAACCCCTGTCACCCCGGGAAAAAACAAAACAAAACAAAACCCAACCCACGAATACTTTGTACTCATTGAAGTTGAGGGCCAGCTACAGGACGGACTTAGCAGTTCCCATTCTCGTACTGTTACTTGAAGACAGGACCTCAACTATTCCAGCAACCCCAGCCCATGTCATATAGGTATATGAATGAGCTCAACCCAGACTGTCTCCTTCTCAGTCAGGTAGACTATCTATCTCCTTCTCAGTCAGGTAGACTATCTATCTCCTTCTCAGTCAGGCAGATTATCTATCTCCTCAGTCAGGTAGACTGTCTCCTTCTCAGTCAGGTAGACTATCTATCTCCTTCTCAGTCAGGCAGACTATCTATCTCCTCAGTCAGGTAGACTGTCTCCTTCTCAGTCAGGTAGACTATCTCCTTCTCAATCAGGTAGACTGTCTCCTTCTCAGTCAGGTAGACTGTCTCCTTCTCAGTCAGGTAGACTGTCTCCTTCTCAGTCAGGCAGACTATCTATCTCCTTCTCAGTCAGGTAGACTGTCTCCTTCTCAGTCAGGTAGACTATCTCCTCAGTCAGGTAGACTTGACTCTAAAAAAAAGAAAAATTGCCAGGCCAACTCAAGAAATTATGAGCAACGAAAAGCCATTTTTAAAAAAACTCTACGTCTGCGGTCACTTGTCTTAGAGAAAACTAGGATTAATTAACTGACAAAGAAAAAACCCCACTGCCAACAAGAGCCACACATGAGGGGTTGTGAGCTTTATATAATGGCCCTGCACCCCTTGATGGCCAATCTTCCAAGTTTTATTGAAAATCTGTGAGGCGTCACAATAGTATTCTCATCACAACTTAAGTCTCACTAAGCTCTCTATTAAGAAATATTCTGCTTGAATTCTCTATACTTCTAAAATCTTCTCAAAAGAACAACAAGCCTGGGGGGGAAGCACCATTAATAAATGCCACTTACTTTAAGTAGTTCATACATATAAAACCGGATATCAAAGTCAGTCAGGATCTGGTAGAGTTGCTGAAACAGAGTTCAGAAAGCAGAAAGTTAATTTAGTCTGACTGTACTCTGATATTCTAAATACTGGCCTCCCCCTGCAATCTTAGTGCTTAAGTTCCAGACACCCAAGAGTTCACTGCCTGGCCTTGAATGGCAAAGATGAGGAGTCCAACACTTCCACTGTCAATAGAGAATTCTGGGAAATACTTCAATGGCCACAGCCACACCGCTGTGAGGTCCAAGTTGTTGAACTGTGCACATATTCCAGTGCACAGCTAGCAGAGCCCACCCCACACACAGCACATCCGGGAAAACTATGCCAGGGACTGAAAGCAGTGTTAGGGGGATAAAATATTTTGTAAAGAGAAACAGGAGAAAAATGAGACATTTGGAGATGGCAAGACTTTTCAAAAAAAAAAAAAATCTATGCTCTGTTCTCCACCAAACAATTCCAGGCTGAAAAAGATTTCACAGGTAATACCTGATTTTTTTTTTTTTTAAAAAGGATTAATAGGGCATCTGAAAAAAAAAAAAAAAAGGACAACAGTGTCAAACATGACTACAAGCCAAGGTAACATACTCACGAAAACTTTCATTACTGGACAATCCAGAGATCCACCCCATGGGAGTTTGAAATAAATTTCAATGGCTTGGAGAAGAGTACCAGGGCCACTAAAGTACCCCAAGCCCAGTCAGACACTATGCATCACCTTTGATAATCAAGTCCAAGTGAGGCTCCTTTCCTGTCAACCTCATTAGCACTTTCAATAAAAAAGTGAGTTGGAATGGCTTTAGACCTTTACTCTATAGAAAAAAGACTTGTACGCCATGGTCCCTTCAAGGAGTGTAGTCCCTTCAAGAATGAATGTACACTATGGTTCTATAAGAGGAAAGTAAAACCACTTATTGACAAAAATGATAATGAAACTAATAAAAAGGGTTTTTTTAGGCACAGAAGAAAAGCCCTCACCCCCAACCCTTTGGTTTTTAGGGAAGAATACCTTGCCCATCCAGCGTAGTAGGAATATGCAGCTCTATTGGCCTCAGCTGCTGGCTCAGGCCCACAAAAGCTGCTGTGTTGCTAGGGCCTCAACCCTGGGCAGCCCTTGACAGTTGAGCTGTGCTCAACCACACTCATTCACCATTTATGCCAGGGACTTTGAGCTTCCTAACCACCAAATCCAAGGTTTTGTCTAACCAGTCTTGTGCTTCAAAGCAAGTTTCTTATCTAGTACATGGTCACAACTTGCAACCAGGATGTACAGGTCTAAGCTTTAGACACCAACTTGGGTGAGACAGATCCATTGTACAGGCTGTGCTAAAATGAGCCATGAAGTCAATAAATAGCCCATAAAAGAAAAAAGACCAAATTTACAAACTATCACAGGGCTAGGTTTTATTTGCAGAAAACCAATGGGCTGTTTTATTTGAACCTTTAATCTATAAAAGGCTTTTCTTCTCTTATCATGTACTATCTATATTAATCATAGTATAAAGGGCCTAAGACATTAAAAAAAAAAAAGTCCTTGGGCTGTCACAAAGTATTTCTGATTATTCGAGCCAGTACCAATTTAACTGAATATGAAAGACATTACCTACACAACAGTGCTTGGATTTATTCCATTACAAAGCCCCGAATGGCTAGCCACCACTCACTGTGACCTCCTTTTCCCCCCTCAGTTCTTGGTGGGAGAAATTTAAGCTCCATCTGGGCCAAGTAACCACCTGGGCTTCTAATTAAGGCCTCTCCAGGGCAGCCTGGCTTCCTTTAATAGCTGTTGCTACAATCCCCACAGCAGGCTCCAGGAACCACCCTCTCTGAAGACACCAACATGTATCTGCCCCTCCGTTGTCCCTTTTCAGTGTTCCTCTCCCAAACCATCCTATCAGCTTGCTACAGAGAAACAAGAGCCTCTCCCTTCTTTGAATCCTAGGCCATGCCATGATCTCCCTCTAAAACAGTGGCTCTCAACCTTCCTAGTGCTGCAGCCTGAATTTCTCATGTTGTGATGACCACAACCATAAGATTATTTCGCTGCTACTTCATAACTGTATGTATGCTGCTGTTATAAATTGTAACGTAAATATCTGATATGCAATGCCCAAATGGGCTGCAGCACACATGCTGCAGTTCACAGCAGTGAGATTCTCAGTGGCCTTAGAATTAGCACCAGGTACTGGCAGCAATCTGGAGTTCTAGAAGCAAATCCTCACTTATAACTTAAACCTGTCTCCTCCCTAGAGCTCTATGTTCATGTTGCCTGAGTAACTGGCTTTGCACATATGACGAGGGAAACAGGAGCCCTCAGCTGATGGTGAGCACTACTGAGGTGATTCAGGGATCTCTGAACTCTCCATTTCCCTACATCATGGATCCACTGCACAGCTGTAACCTACACCCATTTTCTCTACCAAACCCTCAAGTCAAGTCCTCATACAGCAGGACAGACAGCAGGTCTAGCCCCTCCACACTTGCTTTTACAATGCTTACCAGTCAGCAGAACAAACAGAACCTACCTTCCATGGGAAATTAGAAAGAGAAACTCTGTAAGAACTACTTGCCCTCCAGCTACCTGGAGAGAATTATTAATCAAGCAACTGCAGAATGTTGGCAGGAAGCAAACATTTTGCACATCTGCATAAAGAGACTTACTAAAAACAAGCCAAGCGTATGTTTCCCGGAAGATTATGAGCTTACAAGTAGAGGCACTTGCTGCCACACCCAATGACCTGGGTAAGATCCCCAGGACCCGGGCTGGAGAGATGGCTTAGTAGTTAAGAGCACTGACTGCTCTTCCAAAGGTTCTGAGTTCAATTCCCAGCAACCACATAGTGTCCCACAACCATCTGTAATGTGATCTGATGCCCTCTTCTGGTGTGTCTGAAGACAGCTATGGTGTACTCATATACATAAAATAAATAAGTAAATCTTTAAAAAAAAAAAAAGATCCCCAGGACCCATGGACAAAACAGGACTGACTCCTACAGGTCCAATTTCCACACACACATTATGACCCACGTATATGCATGCACACACAGCAAATGTAATAAAGTAGTAGTAAGAAAAAAAAGTTCTTACTCCAATTCAGCTTCAAAGTCTCAACAACACTTCTGTTTCCCTGAAGTCAGTTCTACTACACAAGTAATTTAAAGAAGCCTGGTTGAATCTACCTTGGGCTTTTAATGTCTGAAGAAGAGAATGGAAGACACTGCAATTTTTAACTAGGCCTGAGGTCTCCTATGCAAACTCATAGACACTCAAGGAATGGTCACCCTGGGCCTCACTTACTGCTATCCAGGAATGCAGATGGCTGTGAGCCACTATGTGGTTGCTGAGAATTGAACTCAGGACCTCTGGAAGAGCAGTGCTCTTAACCACTGAGCCATCTCTCCAGCCCTTATAACATTCTTACTTAATGCACAGAAAACTGTCATGTCTCAACAGATACCTTTTTCTTTAGACTTGTTCTGAGACATGATCTTCCTATGCAGTTCAAGATGACCTAGAACTTGCCCAGGTTGGCCTTAAACTTAGAACTCAGTCTCCCAAGCACTGGGATAGGTGTGTGCCACCATATCCAACTCTAGAGGACTTTCAAGTTGAGGTGTATGCTGTAAGGTGGTCGCTCTTAACTCTCAAAGATGACTCTGCCATTTAAAAAAAAATTTTGTCTTTTTAAGGGCTACTATGTTTCTTTTACTATTAACTTTGATGTATAGGAACAGTTGGTGGTTTTAAATGAGGAACTAACCAAACTAGTACCTCTACCATGAAATCAAACACCAGGGAAAAATGAGTTAGGGTCACAGAGAACTAACCACATTAGAATCAGTGAACACTGACAGGTTCCAAAGAACCAGAACTACACAGGCTGGGTCCCTGAGGTACTTGGGACCAAAGTGTTTCTACTGTCAGGTAACGTTCAGCTTTTAGAATCTTTGCATCAGCATAATGAAATATCTTGGTTCTTAGACCCAAGTCTAAACATAAAATTCATTCATGGTTTTGTATTTGGGTTTTACTTAATTTTATTTTTAGGCAGGGTTTCATGTAGCCCAGGTTAACCTCAAACCCCCCTTGGCTCTGCCGTTTGAGCCCTGGGATTGGAGGCCCCAGCCACAACATTTGCCAAAATCCATTTGTGTTTCAGAGACACAGACCACAAGCAAGTTCGCACCTTTTCTTTTGAGACAGGGTCTCACCTTGTAGTCCGGGATGGCATCAAACAGAGATCTACCTGTCTCTACTGCCTAAGTGGTACCACCACATCAGCCTACTCCAGATTTTAAACAGTTAAAAAAATCATGTGAAACACTCCACACTTGAAACTTTTAGACAAGGGATGCACAACCTGGATAGATCATAGTTTCTGGGCACAAGTACAATCAAAATAGGAACCAACAAAGGTTTTCTGAAATGCCCAGTTGATCTTGAACCATATGCTCTCAAACGTATATCTCTAAAATGGGGGACAATGGTTACTGAGCATAGCTGTATGATAGTAGATGGCTTACAGTGTAAATAACTAAATGTCTTAGATTCTGTGACCACATAGGAAAATGCTCAGTTCCAGTAACAGCACATTCAAAACCAAGTATGACAGTGTCCAACTAACTCCAAGATGACTCAGCAGAAAGATAAAGCTAGCGATGGGCTGGAACAGCAAGACCAAAACACTGACTGGCCGGCCCACCTGGGCAATGGGCCGATAGTGGCCACCGTGTGGAAAGTCTGGGGAGAAAACCCATAACCCGAAAGTTCAAAATTTGAATTTTGATTTTAAAACTTGTCAGCTAACATTAACAAACAAGAAATCAGGAAGAGAGCCACCTAGATTTATACACTGTGTGTACAGGTTTAAGAGACTATACTGAGAAAAAACTACCCAAACTTACTTTACAGACGTAATATAACCTAGATATCAAAATGAGACGTCTCTATAATGAAAGGAAACTTACAGATCAAAGCTGATTACCAATTGTCCAATAAATATTACTGAACGAGCTGTGCACACTGCATTGCTGCTTCTGTTTTACTATCTAGTGATGGAATCCAGAGCCCTGTGCAAGCTAAGGGAACCCATCACCGAGCAACCACAGAAGCTGAGTCACTGATGCCTCCTCGCCCTGGCATTCAGCCAGGACAAATACTCTTTGGATAGAATTTGAAGTCAATTATTAATATACTTCACAATACAAGGGAAATGATGAAAAAGAAAACCAAACCTTCTCATTAAAGCACATACAGGACAAAGTAAAAAATCCTTCTTAAGGACATAAAGACGAACAGATGGCCAATTGGTGACCTGCTATCCTATCTAGAAGATAAACCATCTAAGAGCCATCATTCACCCTTCCAAACACACATGCTACCTGATATTTAGTGTTCTTTTAGGCTGGCCAAAATAGCATGGCTATCCCTCTGCTTCACCTGCAGGTCCTCTAAAGTTACAGGCTTGGGAGGGATGGACTCCAGAACTGGGAGTGAAAGAACAGTTGGAAGCCAGAAAGCATGTTCATGGACATCATAAACTTAACAAGCTGGAAGTTCAGGCAAACAGTGAGGAGCCCATAAGCACACACTAAGAAACACAGAAAGGTCCAGAAGGGGACAGACCCAGCTGTGCTGGAAAGAGAGCAGCAGCAGCTGTGAGCCAGCCCACCGGCGTCACTGAAGTCTGCCTGAGGAGGCCCTATAGCACTCAACTGGAGACCAGTAAGACGCAACAGCTTAGGTATCCTCAAGACAGGAGGGACTGCCTCTCAGAGCATCACTCCACAACAGTAGCAGCGACTGTCACAGACAATGAACTTGTGAAGAAAAACATGGGGAGAAGAAGGGCACGGGGAGAAGCAGCAACCATCTCTATGAGAGAGCAGATATTACATAAAGTGTAAGAGAACTCTATTTTTAAAAATTCAGAGACTGAAATGGACTTCTAAAATACAAAGTCTAACACCTGAATTATATTCTAGTCAGTGAGAAGAAGAAAGGGAGGAGAAATCAAAGGACACAGAAAATATGGAAAGCCATGAGCTTTCAGATGGGAAAAGCTCAGAAAGAATCCAGAAAGAAGGATGAAAGGAAGGTGCCCACAGGAAGGAAGGCACACGCTTGAATGTTCTGAAGACTGGGAATGAAGAGAAATTCCTAAACACTTCCAGAAAAAGGAAAGAGAAATCTTTATATCAAACAGGAACGGCACCAGTGTGATACTGGAACAAACTCTTCAAAACAGAGGAGACCAGGAATTCGACACAGAATTACAGTGAAAATGTGAGGATAAAACATGTTCTCAAATATGCAACTTTCAAAAATGACTGGGCCCCATAATTTCTTCTTCTTTTTTTTTTTTTTTGGTTCTTTTTTTCGGAGCTGGGGACCGAACCCAGGGCCTTGCGCTTCCTAGGCAAGCGCTCTGCCACTGAGCCAAATCCCCAACCCCCCATAATTTCTTTAAAAGCAAATTCTTCAAAAGGCTATTCTTTAAAAGACTATCCATGTCTTCAGAACACCTCCTTTAAAGGTTCAGATCCCAGAGAAATAGGCTTTCCAGGACATTAGAATTTGTTAACTCCCCACAGAACCTGGCAGATACCACCTCCGAGAAACACAAAATGCTGTTCATTGATTTTACCTGTAAAGTAGTTATAATAAAAATATTTGTTACATACAGGAAAGGTATAAAGTTTTCTACTTCATTTTAAGTAAATGTATCTTTTTAGTTTTTATCAGATACCCTTAGATTAGCTAAGGAAATCCCATGTGCAAATAAGGTTCTTTCACTTCACCTGCAACACAAATGCTGGACACCACTATCTGACGAGATGCTGTTATCTCTCGCCTCTGCCTCAACAACTCACCAGTGTCTGATTCCCTGCCAGAGTTGTGATCACCCACAAGTCCTCTCAGGCCCCTGGAAATCAGTATCACTATTTTGTTTTTTTATATTGTTTTCAAACTGTGTTCTAAAAAGGGCTTTCTTTCCTTATGTCTTAACACCAGAAACCTCACTGTTAGGCTCATGTTTTTAGGCTCCATGAATAAAGACAATAAACAAATCCATGAACCAAGTTTAAAATTGCACATGGCTGCTTACTTATTTTTATAACCCAGGTGTTCAGGAAACTGAGGCACAAAGGCCACGATGAATTCCAGGTAACCCGGGATAGAGTGTCTCAAAAATCATTCAGTGCTTAAAACAGTCTCTTAAAAGAATCTTCAGCTGAGCACGCTGGGAAACACTGAGGACATCTCAGTACTCTGTAGGCTGAGGCAAGAGAATCTCTCGGTTTAGCTGGCCAACAGAGCAAGCCCTAGGATGGTCAGGGATATTTAGACCCAAAGATATAAAAACTATGGATAGAAACAAAACACCCTTCAGCCTAAAATAGTATACTCTGATCAAATATAAGACAATACAAGTATCTCAGGACAAGGGTTTTGATGACAGTAACTTGGTAGTTTTGCTATCCACGCTGTAGTGTATACGAACACATTTAGCTTCGATCCAATGACTCTTTTGACAGAAGTTCTCTTTTCACTTATCTTTTTCTTTCAACAATGGCAGATGTCATGAAAACCAAAGTTAGCATCCACTAAAACTGCCCTGTATAAAAACAAGTGAGCTACAGATGAGACATCACGTCTCATCTCACACAGGACTCCACAGTGCAGTAACTCCTGGAGGAAGCAAGTCAAAGGACAATGAAGTCCAGATTTAAGAACCCCAACCACGGTCTGCACTATTCGAATTCAGTTATCATGGGACTCAGTAACAACATCCATGACTGTTTTGATTCAGAGTTCAAATGGTACCCAAGCCACTCCCTCCTACCCCCATTAACCCCATGCCAGAAAGAAGCATACACACCTTAAAATCTGTATTATTGATATATTCAAATACCAAAGCTGGTGTCTTTGACTGAAAGAGAGAACAGTGATTTTTTTTAGATACTCAGACAGTAATAAATGCAATTTGCAGGGTCCCACCCTCAAACCTCACAGATGAAAAGGGGATTCCCAATCAGAGACAGCCTAGGTCTTTATAGATTTGTTATTGTGTGTCCAACTCTGAAGAGATCAGAAGAGGGCACTGGAATCCCCGGAACCGGAGTCCCAAGCAGCTGTGAGTGGACTAAGCTCAGGCCCTCTGCAGGAGTACCAAGTACTCATATACTGAACAATCTCCTGAGAACCTTTTTTTAAATTTAAATTTTGAAGTATTTATGTTGTCTGGATTGCTTCAAAATAACTGGGAAAAGTGGGAGAGGGGCAGGGGTTGGCATGAGGGTGAATACTGTCAAAGCCCAGCCATGCTCAGTGGGCACAGTACTACTGTGTAACTGTGGATGTTTAGTTTTAAAAAGGAAGACTGTTGCCCCACATGATTCAGCAGCAGCCCTGACCAGCTCAGTGGTGATTTTGGTAAGATTTACTCTCAGCAGTACCCCAAGTCTCCACCGGTTCAAGAGCTGCACTCATCTTGGTTTGGCAAACAGAATGCACCTGACAGTGTTTACAAAAGATCATCTGGGCTCAGAGGTCCATGAGTGTAAGCAAACTTTTAAAAGCAGTATAGCTGGAGAGATGGCTCAGTGGTTAAGGGCACCTGCTGTGAAAGCGAGAGGACCTGAGTCTAAATCCCCCCACACCATGCAAAAGCTGGGTATTGTAATCTCCAGTGTGCAGAGATAACAAGATCCCAGAAGCTCAATGGGCATTCAGCCTAAATGAAGACTTCTGGCCTCCAAACACATGCACCCCTTACACGTATGCATAAAGCACAGAGCACATAACACAAACTCTCCACACAAAACCACAGTCTTTAATGAAACCAGTTAAGTGTTCAGCTTAATACTTCCTTGTAGAAATCTAGAGCATCAAATGTCATGTTTACTATGGCAAAATAAAACCACGCTAATTGGAAGAACTGTTTTAAAACTGGAAGAAAAGCAGGGGTTTTAGGGTTATAGAAATACGAACTCATCTCAAAAATCTTTACTACTGAAAACTTTAGCTCACGGTTCTTAGGGATTCGACCTGGCACACACAGGTCTTTACTTGTTCTAGTAGCACCAAGAACAAACAATTCTAACATTTTCATCAAGAACCTGACCTTTCTGCAGACACGGGTAAGGCTAATCCTCTCAAATCCAGGGGTTGAGGTGTCTCTAGCCATTCCTACCCACATCAATTAGAAAAGAACGTTTAAATGTGTATGTGTTTGCTATGTGCAGGTAAGTATGGCTATCCACAGACGCCAAGTGTTGGATCCTTCTAGAGCTGGAGTTACAGGTGGCTCTGAGCTACCTGACACAGGTGCTGGGAATAAAAGTCAGGTTCTTTGGAAGATAACGTGTGCTTTTAACCACTTTCAAGTCTTCAATTTTTGCTTAACTCATATATTACACACACGTTAACAAGTTACAAATACTAAGCCAGGTATCAGTAACTTCAGTTAACTGAGGGGGGAGGGAGGAAGGGAGAGGGGAAAGAAGAAAAAGTAGGGGGAGGGGATGCTCACCAGTTACTGACTCATTATTGTCTTCTATGTACAAGGCCCTTGGGCTTAGTCCCTATACCATATCTCTCTCTCTCTCTCTCTCTCTCTCTCTCTCTCTCTCTCTCTCTCTCTCTCTCTCTCTTTTCTTTTCTATTTTTCGGAGCTGGGGACCGAACCCAGGGCCTTGCACTTGCTAGGCAAGCGCTCTACCACTGAGCCAAATCCCCAACTCCCATCTCTCTCTCTCTCTTTTTTTTCTTTTTTTTTCGGAGCTGGGGACCGAACCCAGGGCCTTGCGCTTGCTAGGCAAGCGCTCTACCACTGAGCTAAATCCCCAACCCCCCATACCATCTCTTAAAGTGTGTGTGTGTTTGTGTGTGTGTGTGTAAGAGAGAGAGAGAGAGAGAGAGAGAGACAGACAGACACACACACACACACACACACACACACACACACACACACACACAGACAGGGTGTCCAGTTCAGGTTGGCCCTAAATCCCCTATGTAGCTGAGAATGACCTTAAATTTCTGACCATCCATTTGGCTTCCATTTTCTATGTGCTGGGATTACAAACACACATCACCTTGCCTAATTTATGTAGTTCTAGGGATCCAACTCAAGGCCTACTTCTGCCATTAGACATTACCAGCTCAGCTATACCCCCAGCTATATCCTTAAATCTACATTTTCTATATATATATATATGGTGTGTGTGTTCTTTAAGTGAGCAATATCCATTTTTATCTCAAACATTAAAACACACACACACACACACACACACACACACACACACACGAGTGAATTTATATTCTCAAGTGGACAAACCCATTTTAACCTGAACATTAAGTAATTTTGGGCTAGTAATCAATTTGAACTAAGCAGGATAGATATATTATTTAGTGACAATCAGTTACGAGTTTGTATATAACCACCTTTCTCAGGCTTGATCAAGTTCCAAAAGAAAAATATTTTCTTATCTTATATTATCACCGTGCAGGTGGGCAAATGACTTAATGTTTGTTGATTTCTGTTTCCTTACAGTAAGATGTCGACAAGAGCAGTACGAGCCCCTGCCCCTGGATCATCAGGGATTAAGTGGTGCAATGCAGCCAAGTACTTAGCCTAGCCCCTGGCCTGCGTTAGAGTATGGGGGTGTCCTCAGCATGCAGAAGCAAAGACCTGCTTCTCAGATGAGCTTACATGAAGCTCTCCTGGGGAACAGGGGGATAATCAGACAGAGCAGGTGGACAACAGCAAGAAGACACAAATGACACGAAGGTGGTCTCAAGGATCAAAGCCTAGGCAATCAAATACTGCCAGCTTCTTCCTTAGAGGAAGGAAAAAGTGAATAGCACCCTAAGATAGGTAGAAATTGAGACTGTTTTATGATTATTTTATTATTGTGTATATGTATATACACGTACGTATGACAGCACATGTGCCATGGCACATATGTGGAGTCAGAGAATAGCTCTGTGGAGCAGGCTTTTCCTTTCTACTCTGACATGGTTCCTAGGGATCAAACTCTAGTCACCAGGCCTGTGTGACAAGTGCCTGTACCCACTAAGCCATCTTGCCCCAAATGAAGCATTTTAGTTGTAAAAATACGTAGATATTTTTATACGTATGTATACAATATGAGGTGCTGAACTAAAGACTAGCAATATGAAACAGTAAGGCTTCTTTTTCAAAGGACTAGCGATCTGAGACATGCTTAGTTCTCTACACTAGAATCAACATAGATACTCCCAAGATCAAGCTACTAGAGTGACGTAAGATAATGCAAACTGGCAGTGAGCAGCTTTCAAAAACAGAACAAAAGCAGGGCTTCCCGGGGCTATCACCACTGGGCGTGGCTCTTGCATGGTTTTTAAACCCCCTCGGTAGTAATTATCAGTGCCACCAGCCCATTATGCAGCACCATACAAGGTCCTGGGTGTTAAACAGCCCACCCCAGGGTTGGGGATTTAGCTCAGTGGTAGAGCGCTTGCCTAGGAAGCGCAAGGCCCTGGGTTCGGTCCCCAGCTCCGAGAAAACAAAAAAAAAAAAAACAGCCCACCCCAATCCACTAGCACATGCCCCAGCCACCAGGCACCTACCACAGGGTCCTTTACAGTGTCAATCAGCTTAATGATATTTGTTCCACCACGAAGGTTCTCCAGAATCTTAACCTCTCGTTTTATCTTCTTTTTCTTCACTGGCTTAAATACACAAGAGTAATCAGAAGTGAGACTCCTTTTGAAGTTAACATAATAAATACAACTTTAATCAATGTTAAGGCAACAGCATAGATTGTTTGCTGTGTACTGTGTTGTGTTAAAGAATATGCTTAACTAGAAGAGAGAAAGTGAGCTTTCCTATAATAATCTTTCAGGTTAAACATTTTAGTTTATAGCTTATGTGGCAATCTCCCTAAGTAGTTATATCTAGGGCATTTAGCAAACTTTAACATTCATGTAGTATTTTAAAAATAAATGCATTTTTACTGGATTACTGCCAAATGTGTCATGGTTCTGAACAGCCGCAGACCATGAACAAATGGAAAAAGTGAAAGAAAGTAGCTAGACGCCTGCTCTCCCACAATTTAGATGTAGTTGTATCTTAGGGCATGAACTAGCTCACTGACATCAAGTTACAAACTTGCTTCCAAACTGTTGGCTCCCATTTCCTATTGCCACTCCCACTTCCTTAAGATTTAGAATCAAATCAGCTCAGAGCTAGTAACTCTCCTAATAGATCTCATTCCTAGAGAGAGAGAGAGCTGTTGGCTCAGCAAAGGGGAAAGCTGATCTCATCCAGCAATGATTGCTAACTGCTAAGGCACCAACCTACAAGATGGAAAAGTAAGTTCTTAGAAACACTCACAGTATGTGTATCATTTCCTGTCTGAAGTTAATAAAGAAAAGCAGTTTTGAAAAGGCAAGCACGACATTTATAACTCACTCAGGACAGACAGTAAGGGACACACCAGTGAGTGTACAGCACATGCTAACTCTCTGACCTCCGCCTGCCGACTGAGGAGGAAGTCCACTGACCCCCAGGAAGCCTCTAAGTAGGAGGGTCAGCAGCCGAGGAGTTATTCCCCCAGGTCTCAGCTAACAGAACAAGACTCAGGCCTGGTAACCTGACTGCCCTGCAGCACCCTCTTCTCTGGGCTTTTCTCTCAAGTGGGTCAAGAGAGAGACTGAGCTAAGGAAATGGACTACTTTATTGTTAAGGCACCGTTATCATAATACCAAGGTAAAGAGAGGCCCATGGACTTTCATGAATGATAAAATAAGACCTAAAGAGCCTTGGGCTGGGAAGGTGGCAAGATGGTTCAGTGAGTCAAGAGTGCTTGCTACCAAGCCTGATGACTTGAACTCAATCCCTCAAACCCACAAAGGCAGAAAGACCCACTCTCACAATTTGCTCTCTGACTTCCCCGTGTTCTCTCTCTGTGTTCAACACACATACAACACACACACACACACACACACACACACACACATGTATATAATTTTTTAAAGCTCAGAGATGACGATACAGGTTGATAACTGAAACATGTCTCTGAGCAAGAGCAGGGAAGGTGGGCTAGCTGGAGAAGTGGCTCAGTGGACAAGAGCTGTGTAAGCATGAGGACCTATGCTCAGACTCCTCAGTGTGTATGAAAAAAGCCAGGCCTGACTGTAGCTTGTTGGTTGGCCAGCCTAGCAGAATAAACAGAGAGCTCTAGGTTTAATGATAGATACTGGCTTAAGGAAGTAAGGTGGAGAAGGATAGCCCAGGACAGAACTGTCCTCTGGCCTTCTCCATGACACCTGCACACCACATCCACAATCAGGAGGAGAAAGACTGGGGAGAGAACAGTATCACCTGCAACAGCATCCACCTGGGAGCAAACACAGCTGTGTGCTTATAAGTCAGCTGCCATGACACTTTTCTCCACTGTGTCAAGGTACCCAGGAGAGATCTGGCTACTGTGTTCTACCCATCTCTTCTAGGAATCGCACTTGGTCTCTGTAATCAAGGACTTTAATGTTGGGGAGAAATCAAATGCTAATAAAACCCAATTAAAAACATCCAGGGAAGGAAACATAAATGTCAAGTAGCTTCTAAGTCTCAAATATGCCGATGTCATAAAACTTCTGGACGAGTTCAGATTTAAAGAAGAAAATGAATGAAACTCCAAGCTGTGATTTTCTTACAGTAAAGAGTGAAGAACTAGCAAATGTAAATAAAACCACAGACTAGGAAACAGTACTGGGTTAATGGTAACTCTTACTTTTTAACATGATACTGTAGAACTATATGAGAAATCACAATTTAAGGAAAAATACTGAAACACTTAGGGATGATTGTGATTTACTCTCAAACAGGTCATTAAAAAACACGTTAAGCATACTATATTTATGTACACACATCTGAAAACATATACTTGTCTACATAAATCTGTTTGTGTGTGGTCTATTTATGGGACAAAATCTTCAACCAAAAAAGTCCTCCTGCTTCTGACAGCGCCCACTCACAGGGACAGCCAGTACACAAGCTGCTTTGGTGCCACTGCCACTTTCTCCAGCCTCATGCAGCTCCTCACACGCACAAGGCTGAACTGTCTTCACCAGGTCTGAGAGAACTTACAGTGCAGCCAAGCACCCTTGATGCCCAAACCTATCCAGACCAGACTGGGAATGGTCCAGTGGAGCCACAGCAGCTGGGGTCCTCAAATGCTGCCAGACACCAAGACGACTCAGAAAAGAAAGTGACCCCCAGCCCAGGACAGACCCCTCCGAAGCCCAAGGCAGCAAGTAGCCCCATCTGCTCCGTACACTGGCCCAAGCCTAAGAAGACTCAGACGCAAACCATTACAGCCTAGAGAGTGAATAAGATCCTTTAATTCTACCAGCAGGGCCAGTGAAGACAAGAGCGACACCTCTGACACTGCTGACACCTTTAAAAGTTTTACAGAAATACAGATGCTTCGACTCTCATGTACAGAGTACAGTCCCGCTTGCCCCCAGGCAGAAATCACCAAGCATGCTACCAGACCTCTCAGACATTTTTCTAGGTAATTCAGATGGTATCTGTTTCAAAGATTCAAATGGCATTGGTTTAGCTGTTTTCCGAACTGAATATTCTACTCAAAGTAGAAAAAGCAGCAAAAAAGGTTGAGTCTCCACCCTGCTGCCACAGCCCCCGGAGTGCCAGGATCAGAGGTTATTACTACCACGTGTGCTGAGAAAATATTTTTTTTTCTTTTTCTTTTTTTCGGAGCTGGGGACCGAACCCAGGGCCTTGCACTTGCTAGGCAAGCGCTCTACCACTGAGCTAAATCCCCAACCCCCTAAAAAAATATTTTAAGCAAAGAAAAACACAAAGTTTTAAGGACAAAAATCTTGTTTAACATTTAAAATGTTTTAGATGTATGCTCAGAAAATGAAAAATGGACAAAGTGTCTGTTCAAAAGGTTTTCTGCATGTGCAGGGCAGTGCTGGCCATCTGGAAGACCCTTGTTCAAAGTGGCCCAGATCTAAAAAAAAAAAACAAACAAACAAACAAACAAAAAAAAAAAAACCGCAGCAAAACATAAGCTGGTAACACACTGCACAAAGCCGGCAAACCCCGTTACCTTCCTACTCGGCACAGAGCTTTACTCCTTCAGAGCCAGTGCCGTGGATTTTAACAGCATCAACTGCATTTCTGCTTGTCAACTTCTGCTTACCAATGGCATGTGACCAGGACCTCAATCCATTAAAGAAAGTATCAAAGGCAAAGCCCTTTTAAAATTTATTTCCAAGTTCAACTAGATTGATAAATGCAAGACAGGAAATAATATGGCCACCAACTTTGAAACTTTGATCTTACTATCAAACCAATGCCTGCTGAACAAAGGCCTTTATCCATCCATTGCGATGAAGAATTATAGTCGATAATGGGTGCCAGGAATGAAGAACGATGGAGGACGGAACAGGCTTAACCAGGCTGGCATGGATGTCCTCATTTGCATACATCTTTGAAAACCACTACATTTGACCCACATAAAAATATTAGCTAGCAACTTTTCCTCTAATCTTTCAAGTCTCATCATTCTAATCACACTACCAATTCCTTGAGGGGAATTATTCTCAAAACTAAAGAATAAAAGATGCTAAAGGCAAAGAATAAAATCCCAATAACAACAACATGCATTAAGAAACTAATTTTAAAAAGGGAATTAGCAGTGTGATGGTACATTACTTGTGATCCTAGCAGTGGTGGGACTGGTACAGGGGAAGTTCAAGGCCAGCCTAGGCCACTTAAGAGATGCCATCTATACATGAATAGGGAGATAAATTACCATATAAATCACCAATTGCACTTCTGAATATATTCCCAAAAGCAGCAAGGCATGTGCTCAAAGAGGCTTTGCACACCTGTGTTCAAAGCAGCTCAGGTCACCACAGTGACCGTGTGGAAACAGCTTAGTGCTGGCCATTGATGGATAGATAAAAGTCTATTACTTATCCCCTAAAAGGAAGGAAATTAATTTTTCTTTTTTAGTTTTCTTTGAAACAGGGTCTTATACTGAAGCCTAGGTTTGCCCTTCTATCTCAGTTTCTGAAGTGCTGGGCTTATAGGCGTGCCTAGCCAACCCGAAACCGAATCATATGCATATAGGCAGCATGCTAAGTCAAATACGCCAGTCACAAGCAGATCTATGATTTCATTTATGAGATACCTGAGTAGCCAAACAACAAATGGTGGTTGCTAGGAGCTGGGAAGACAGAGGACTGGGGAAGCATCATTTAATGGGTATAGTTTCAGTTTTATACGATAAAAAGAGCTATGCAGGGTTGGGGATTTAGCTCAGTGGTAGAGCGCTTGCCTAGCAAGCGCAAGGCCCTGGGTTCAGTCCCCAGCTCCGAAAAAAAGAAAAAGAAAAAGAAAAAAAAAAAGAGCTATGCAGATAGATGGTTGCAATGGTCCTAACATTATGAACTCATTTAATCCCACAAACTGAACACTTAAAAATGGTTACGGTGGTTAAATTTTACGCTATATTCAATGTATAGAATAGGTGGGTGTTGCAAAGCGTAGAGCAGGCCTTTTAACCTCACCAAGTTAATGTTACAACACTTTTGACTATTGGCTTTGCTTTTAAAATTGTTCAATTAGTTCAACTGTAACATTGTTATTACTGTATCATATTGCTCTCTCAGCACCAAGCTTATTAAGCACATTTAATCTTCTGAGGTAAATTAATTCTCTTCCTACAGTTTATCCAAAGCATCAAAGAGCTAAGTATGAGACCTGACATCTAACTTTCAGGGCGCTTATTCTCCGGGCATACTCTGGGAAGAAAAACACTACAGATTATGACAACATGAGCCACACACCCTTCTACCTTTATATCATAGAATCCCGTTTTACAGGGGAGAGGAAAAGAGCCGGAGGATAGAAACCAACAGCGTGGAGCTCACGTCCTGCTCTGCTTCTCACCTGGTTAACAGTCTGCTTAGACTGTGAATCGGTAGATGGCACTCCCATAAGCCAGGCTGTAAATGCTTCATGAGGCCTTGAGCCACACACAAGGATGGGCACTTCCTATCACTATATACTCTTCACACACGATTCACACTCATATTATCTCTAATGTATTAAAGGGATTAAACTATACACCCCAAAATCTGGCAAGTAATTGTTGTGAGACTTAAGAGAAACTATAGGTCAAAAAGGAGATGCAAATGACTCTTTCACAGGTGTCACCTAAGACCATCAGAAAACACAGACATATTTACATTATGATTCGTAACAGTAGCAAAATTACAGTTATAAAGTAGCAATAAAAATGTTATGGCTGGAGGTTATCATAGCATGAGAAACTGTATTAAAGGGTCACAGCACTAGGGAGGTTGAGAACCACTGCTCTAAAGAAACTGGTGAGGGATCAACAAGATGTCAGCAAGTAAAGCCCTGGCTGCCAACGACCTGAGTTCAAGTCCTTGGACCTCAGTAGGGAAGGAGAGAAACCACCTGCAAGTCATCCTCTGACTCCACACATGAACCCCACCCCCCAAATCAAGCAAGCAAGAGGGAAAAAAAGAGAAAAGTAGGAAACAAATACAATAAAACCCACCACCAAGGCCTAAAATGGAGAGCAGACAAAGCAGCAAGCATGCTTCTGTGGGAACGAAGACAGAACTTACTCAAATTCAGTCTTCATTAAACCCAAATTCTAAACCATTCCCTTTAGGAGTAACTCCAAACAGAGACGGTTCCCTCTTACTTCCAGGGAATGCCCTTCTATTGTTCCATGACAACTCAGAATTACCGATAAGTCAGCCACCTACCATCTCCACTTCCTCTGCGACACACAGATCCCTGTTCACAGTGCCACACTGAGTCTGTGATCCTAAGGAAATCAGTCTGCACTCTACAAGGTATATTCTGTGATTCTGCTTAGCTCTCTACGTATGTCCTTATAATGTCAACGTTACATCTAACTCTGGCCAGTTCACACACAATTTCTAACACTGTATGTTATTAACACCCTTTAATAATCTCTCATATACTATGAAACATTTGCTAAAACTAAAATTCACAAAAAAGTAAAGCTTATTAACATGTCTCTTTATGGAGATATATCAGTACGCATGCTTAAATGAAGTAAGAGACCTACCCTTAGACAGAGAGGGCCCAGAGGAAGGAGCATTTCATCTTAAGACACAATCTTTGGATATAACAAAGGTCATCAGCCAAGCATTAAATCACTATTAAAGAGCTGTAATCAATGCCAATCTTCCTTTTAAGAACACAAAATTTTATTCTTTTTTGCCGTGTTTTGAGGTGGAAGAAGGGTAAGGACGAGATCCAGGACCTCAAGCTTGCTAGCTAGTGCTCTACCGGTGAGCAACCACCTAGTCTTACCAACACATTAAACAAAACTATGAATATGTTAGACATGTTTAAGACAAATTTTAATACTACCATTGCCTTACTCAAGAATTTTGAGGGTTGGGGAAGCGCAAGGCCCTGGGTTCGGTCCCCAGCTCCGAAAAAAAGAACCAAAAAAAAAAAAAAAAAAAAAGAATTTTGAGAGAGGAACGCAATGGACAGCCATTTATATGTTTATAATGTAAAATAAAGCTGCTAACAGGAGCCTTATGTGAGAATTTCTAAGTCACTGCAGCACTGGTTCAAAACACTTTGGTTGTTTTTTAAAAAAAAAAAAAATAGTATTGCTCTTGACAAGTACTCAAGAAACAGCAGTTTAATTGAAAGCTCTTGAGGACCCCAGGAAGAGCTGCCATCCATGCACACAAGCCGTGCTCACTGATGCTTTAATCTTACTTTGGGCACACCTTTCTAAGCACTAGAGAGGAACAAAAGAATCAACTGCTTTTGACACTAAAGTAGCCTTCTACCTTGTTGCATCAATAAATTCTTTAAAAAAATCATTTCCTTTTCTCATTAACACAATTTTTTTGGACACCCCCCAAAAGAATAAAAGGTATGACTTCTCTATTCATTAGAAAGTTTTTAAGATTTAACCTCAGACCTCCACACATAATTCACTTTTTCACAGACACATTAAAGAAGTAAGAGTATTACCTTATTAAAAAAAAAAAATCACAAAACTTTCACTAGCAGCTTTTTAAATTTATAAAGCCCTCTAATAGGCTCAAACATACCTCGACGAATCAAATACTTAGAGATCTTACATGCAAGATAAATGAAATAAAAGCCCTCCATGATCACTATGCATCCAATTGTGGCAGAATGACAAAAACTGTTATGAAGTGTCACTAAAGTCTGTGCCCTGTGTCTCAGTCACCAAGTGCACACTCGTCCCCCCTGCAGGTTAACTACTACAGGCTTGTAAGAGAAGCAAACCTTTCCCAGACTGCCCCAAACTGAGCAGCTAGCACTGCAAAGGGCTTAACTTCCTCTAACAAAACATCACAATAGTAGGCATTAGTCCTAACTTGAACTTATTTGAGTAATAAGCATAACTTTTGGATAAAGTCTCTGTTCTTTTTGAAAAATAATACTTCAAATCCATTATAAGAACAAAACCACAATATTAATTAGGGGTTTCTTACTCTATCCTTCAAATATAAATAAAATCTATACAGAAATGCCACAGGACTTTGACAAAGGAGTAGAAGGGTTCGGACTGCCCTCTGAGAACCAAACACCTCATGATCTACAGCATAAAAAGGGTTTCCCAAACCTCATGATTGAACCCTGAAACTTACTGTGTTCAGTGCTAAGATCCTGCAGCCCAGTGCTGAAATGAACACTCAGAGGTATGAAGAAATCGGAAAGAAGAGTTTTGGCGAAGGGCCATTTCAAACAGCACCATGGCAGGTACGTCTCTCTGTACCTAGGCTATTTGTAAAAATAATTTAAAGCAGCTTCCATACTGGATGTGGTAAATATATGCAGAGACTCTTCAGAGCAGAGGAAAAACTATCAAGCAACCAACCTCTGAATCTTTACGAGAACAATCAAAAAGTAGTAATAACTATGCTTCTCTAAACACTGGGACTCATAAACACCTGAGCACTGTTCCCTTCAAAACACACCTCAGGAAGCTGCACTTAGTCTATTGCACAGACATTGAGACATTTCCCTTAAATTGCTTTAGACGTGGCAAATTCAATCCTCCAAATGTACAACGGAACATGGATGTTCCTGACAATGCTTGTTTTGCTTATTCCTTAAAGGGAAAACATCTGAAGTAACTTCTATTCAAAATGCATTTATGTAAGTAATGAAATTGTATGGCTTCCTCCAGCAATGTTTCCCTGAAGGAAACATTTCTCTGCTTAAAACACACCCATCCGTAACTACACACCTCCTATGTACAAGTCATACTTAGTGGGCCAAGCTCCCTGCCTTCCACATCATTCCTTCCTCCTCGTACCAGTGCCTTGGGCAGCAGTGGCAGCATCACCGGCCTCAGCAGCAGTGCTGCTCCTTGTCACTAGGCTAGGATGGTAAGGAACGTTAGCAGCAGCTATTTTTTTTTTGAAAGATGATTTACACGATGCTAAAATCTACACTACAATTAAATGAGGACTGCCCTGAGGCATGAGCTTTTCAATCCATTTTGTTCAGGGAACCTCCACTGGGCACTGTGAAAATCAGGTGAAGTACTACCACTCTCCAGCGGTCTTTCTTTCACGAGTGACACACATACATGTTAAGTGATCTGACAACGTGAAGAACTGCTCAGATCCTAAGGGGACATGCATATGCATTAAATGACCTGACAACCATGAAGAACCGCTCAGGTCCTAAGGATCACTTTCTTGTACAACCTACAAAGCACTAATTAATCTCCAATCACCTGTACAGAAACTTGGCTGACTCTTCATGCTCATTAAGATCATGTCTTCATTTGAGTGATAACAAAAGCCCTATCATTATCAAAGTGAGAGGGCTAATCTTGCCACTGAGACAGTTTTGTTCTGGTTACTATTTCAGGGGCTAAAATGTACTCTTCTGTTGCCCCGAATCTCTTTTAGTGATGGCTTGCTATATCCAGCCCACCTGAAACTTTACTTCTAAATGAAACAAAACTATCAACTGGGGGGAGTTGCCCTGCATTTTTGGCTTTAAACTTATCTCTGAGAAGACCCCAGTTATGTTTTGTTTGGACAACTTTCTTTCTGGAGTAACTGGGAGCAGAGAGTAACTAGTACATTTTAGGAGCCCTACACGGACATGATACATGCAAATGCTTTTCTTTCTTGCAAACATCTCTTTGTTTCATATCAGATACAACCCCTCTCACATATTTGTTTGAGAAGTTCAGAATTTACACCTTAAGTGTTCCTGACCTATCAAAGTCAGCGTTAAGACCAGCCTGCACATTTTCTCAAAAGCTCACAGGAAAAATGGGGTAGGAGTGCTGCAGAAGATACACAAGAGCTGGAGCCGCTTATTCTGGAATAGCTGGTCCTTTGGCCCTGTGGGGGTAAAAGGTTACATGCCGCTGTAGTACACTCACCTTGAGAATTTTTACAACCACCCTCTCATTGTTGGTGATGTTAATGGCCTCAAATACTTCACTATACTTGCCCCGACCAAGTTTTCGAACCAGTTGGTAATCATCTTGATTACTGTGAAAGGCAAGAGATATTGTACATAAATGCCAGGATTTGGGATTAAGCAAGCGTATGTCCACTATACATCCATCCACCAAGTCCAGCTAATCAAAGTATTCCTGACATCACACCTCGACTCATTCTCTAAATGAAAGCCACACAGAAGCTTGGCTCCCGTCATTCTGCAGAGCTCTTAACCTCACTGACTCTAAGCACAGGGAGAAAAGGCAGCTATGAGGCCTTATGAGCCCTGTTAAGTGGACTGAGCAAGGTATCCCCCTGGTAGTACTGGGGTGCCCGCCTGCCCGGGGCTCCACAGCACCTGCCTCCCATTTTACACCCTCTAGGGGGGCCATGTTCAAAATGTTCCTCCCTCCCAGCCTCATTTCAGAAAGTAAAAAGGTAGAGATTTTAACAGCTCAAGAGGACAGACATGGACTTCCCATCCCATAGGAAGCCCAAAGTGTGAGGAGGAAGGGCCGCCCCCACCCTGACCCTACGCTTCTCCCCACCGGCTGCTGAGCCGGGGACCGGGGACCGAGGCCGGGCGGACAGGAGAGGCCGGGGACACGTGCGGCCGGGGTCGGGCCTCCCTGCCAGCCCCGAGGCCGAGCGGCCGTCAAGGTGCGGTTCGCGCGGGGGGCGGCCGGCGGCGGCTTTACCCCCAGCTCGGGACGTGGGCTTCGTAGTCCCAGTACTCGCGGCTCCTCAGGCTGTTCACCTCGGCGTAGACCCGGGCCCGACTGCCCGCGGCCGGGCCGGGCATGGCGGGCGGGACCGGGGGGCGCCGCGGGGCGCCGAGGGCGGCGGCGGCGCGGCGCGGAGCGCGGGGCGGCAGGCGCGGGAAGCGGCGGGCCGCGGACCGCCCGAGCAGGAGGAGGAGCGCGGCGGCGGCGGGCGTCCGCGCCAGGCCGGGCCCGCGGGGGCGGGCGGACGGACGGACGCTCGGGCCGGGGGCGCGGGAGGCGCCGGCCAAGCCGGCCCGGGGCCTTCGGCAGCCGGCGGGACGGCGGGGTTCGTGCTCCGCGGCGGCCTCCGCTCGGCTCGCGGCCCCCAGAGGCGGTGGTGGCGGCAGCGGCAGCGGCAGCCACCGGCCGGGAGAGGGGCAGCGGCGGCGGCGGCGGCGAAGAGGGAGGAGGAGGAGGCGGAGGAAACCCGGAAAAGGGGCCGAGCTCGCCAGGAGCGGCCACCGCCCAGCCCCAGCCCGCCCCTGCCCACAGCGCCCCCTACAGTGCCGGGGGACTGTGGCCGGCGCCCGCCCCCTCAGCGATCTCGCCACCCGCCAAGCAGAGTGGTAGTCTGCCTGCCCACCCGCAGGTCACCCCTTAGGAGCCCTTGCCCTCGACTAGCGCCGCTTTTAGCATCGCCCCTCAGTCCAGTCACCTCGTGTCAACCACCAAGACCTCCTATACTGGCCCTGAGCTGATTTGCTTTAAACCCAAGAATCCTCACCTCAAACTGTCTCCCTTCCTCACTCCTCTTTCCCCCTCTAGACTCCACCCTGCTATCCACAGATTTCCCCGCCTTCAACCCCAAGAGGCAGAGAACTTCCATGCAGAACCAGTCTACTACTAGATCTACCCTATCCTCTCAGTTCCCCGTCCAATTCCCCTGGTAGCCCACTGAGTCATCTTTTAGGCTACTTGGTTAAACTAGAGTCCGCTGGGTAGTTTCCCCATAAAATTATTGGTTTTTTTTCCCTTTGTATTGAACCAGTCGTTTGTGGGACATAATTTAAGACTGTAAATATGCATTTTTGTTTATTTGTTTGAGAGGAGGGAGAACTGGGGAGTGAGGAGTTCGGCCTCGAAGGAGAGACTAAGGGTTGGTGAACATACAAGCTTTGAACAGTCTTTGATTTCCTGGGGTCCCTGACTATCTTGTTCTCCTGTCCATATTTTTTTTTTCACACCAGAAGAGGGCATTGGATCCCAATACAGATGGTTGTGAGCCACCATGTGGTTGCTGGGAGTTGAACTCAGGACCTCTGGAAGAGCTGTCAGTGCTCTTAACCTCTGAGCCATCTCTCCAGCCCCCTCCTGTCCATTTCTTTATCAACAAGGATCTCCTCTCCCAACCCAGGTTGTTCTGACTTCTAATTACCCCCACCACTGTTTTCTAGATGAGACCATGTTCCCTCTTTATATACCTAACTATCCGGGTTCAAGTCCCAGTTCCGTAGCTTACAAGTGATGCTGATTTGAGCCAATGACCCAACGTCTCTGTGCTTCAAATTTTGTAGCATCAACCCAGCACCTATGTCACAGAGCTATGCAGAGACTTAAACCATGTAAAGTGGGAGTGCTCAATATTAAAACACTACATGTTCATGCTGCTATTAAACGCTATCACCTTTCTTTCCCTGAGAGCATCACATGTCCATCTTCAGTTCCTTCTTCTCTCTGAGCTTGGCCAGGGGGTACCTCTGCCACCCCACAAATGACTGGCTTTTTTTTTCAACTCCTTAAAGGCCACTTTCTCTGAAGTTGATACTTCTCTCAATGACTCATCCACTTGACATGAGTTCTCTCCTGGTTTACCATCTGTCCCCTTCCTGTGAAAACAATTTGAAGGCATGGCTTGGGCTGGGTGGTCACCACCAGGTCACTCAGTGCCTGCTGTAGCTGGAGGCCTTCAATCAACATGGTGCTACTGCCCCACAGATATCATGCTGGTTACAAAGGGGACCCTGAAGGTCAGATGCAGGGACGAACTGACCTGTGTGATTCATGGAGAAAGGACACACCACTTACACCTGCCAAAAAAGTTCTACCTGCATCCAACCAGACACAGCCAAACTGAGGGGTGGTTCAGCAAAACATCCAGTCCACACTGCTAAAAAAAAAAAAATAACAGTGCCACACCAAAAAGAAATCTTGAGGTGCTGCTCTTGATGAAAGGGAACTGAGAGCCACCCTTGAGACTGCACACTACAATCCTATCTGAGTAGTAGATTGTGGGTTCAAAGCCAGCCTGAGCTACGTAGTAAAATCTTGTTTTGTTTACTTTTTTATGGGGAGAATGCAGTCAGGTGTGGGGGCATTTTGGTAACCCTGGTACGTGGGAGGTCAGGACAGGCAGATTGGCATGAGTTTGATGCCAGTGTGTCTGGACTGTGGAGTGAGACTTGTCCAAAATAAAATAAAATAAAAACCATACACATTTTATTGCTCGGAACTCTGGAAAGCCATGCACACTATTTCTACTGCTCTTATCATTCAAAATCAACAAAGAATGAATATCTTAAAATAAGTCATGGGTCAAGCCCGGTGGAGTAGTGCATGACTGTTATCCTAGCTGTCGGGAGGCTAAGGTAGGAGCATAGCTTAGGTTCTGTGATGTGTTTCAGGCCAGTGTGGGTTATGTAGACCCTATTTCAAAAACAAAAGACAAAAAAAAAAAAAAAAAAGCGGGAACTCTTTCTGTGTGTGTGTGTGTGTGTGTGTGTGTGTGTATGTGTGTGTGTGTGTGTGTGTGTATGTGACAGAGGGATAAGAATACAGCTAATAGGACACTCACTGGGGTAACTTTAATATGGGGTCTATATTATATAATACCAATGCTTTAATGTTAACTTGAAGCACATGAGCTTTATATTGGGGTCAAACAAGAATTTGGTTTTTAAGAATTTCAAGTGTTGAAGGATGAATTGTTTTAGTTTCTGCAGTGTATTCTCAAGCAATTCTGTAGAAAAACCAACAAATAATAAAAACCTGTGGGTTCCCAAGGACACAACCATCCATGGAAAGAAGGAGCCACTGGTTGACAGTGAAGTAAGCCAAATATCTGTGCGTGCTGACTCTAGCCCTGTAATGCCAGAACCCTGGAGGCGCAAAGGTAGGAGAACCAAGAGTTTGAAGCCCGCCTGGGTTTCATAGCAAGACCTCGTCATAAAACAAAAAGCCCACAAGTTTGCAACTTTGCACAAACTCAAACACCTTCAAAAACAAGAACTGTGGGCTGGAAAGAGAGAGAGTGCAGGGGTTAACTGACTGTGGATAATAGTGATGGTAGTTTCTGTATCCTACATAGTTGAACCGTGAGTGCCCAGGTTCAATTCCCAGCACTGAAATGCTGGCAGCTCATAACTATCTCTAATGCCAGTTCTAGGGACACACGCAGTCAAAACACCAGCGCACATAAAATAAAAAGTTAAATTTAAAAAAACCCCTGAAAACAAAGCATTTGGGGAACAAATGGACTTTGACCTTGATTTCCAGCATGCCCTCCCAACTTGGCCTCTTATTTAACACGTTCTTAAGATCTTAATGCTGCTCTAAGATTTATTCTCCCTCAAAATTTTCTGTTAACTTATCTAGCCTAGCAAGTCATAGTCCTAACCCTCAGATAGGCTTTCTTAGTTCTAGAAAGCTCCTGTGTAGAAGTTGTAGCTCGTTTGAGCATGTCCGCTGTTTTCCTCTGTATGTCTCAGATTCTCAGGGGCGACTATGGCCTGTACGGGGTTCTAAGCCACTGCCATCAATCTGAGGACTGTGTCCAAGCCCTGGCAGAGCCCCATTCTTTGCCTCCTCCACCCTGGCCCACCTCTGGCCCCACCCGCACTCCCTGCTCTTGCCTCTCATGCTTCACCACCTAGCCCACACCCATGTCTCATAACCTGATCCCACCCGTGTGGCTGCTTGGGGATTCTCCCACACCTGGCTCTGGCGCAACGTACTCCGGATTTGGCTGATACTTCATTGGCTCAGCCCTGAAACCTATAGCCAGCCCTCCCACAGCCAAATGGGAGGTGTTTTTGCGGCTTGTTGCAAAGTAGGATGGGCGCCCCCACAGTATTGGCAAGGGTCCACTGTTTTTGTTTAGTTTTTGTTTTTCCTTTCCTTTCCTTTTCTTTATATGACCAGCTGGCATGAGGTGGGACCCTGGTAGTCTAGCTGAAGGAATCTGGCTTGGGTTTGTGAAAGACCAAGCAGGTAGTTCTGCACAAGTAGGTGGAAGGGCAGGGAGAGCCCAGTATTGACTTCACTGTGTGTGCCATTTACAAGTGAGTGTGATGAGAATCATAGAAAAGAGGATGCACGAAGATACCTCGAATCAGATTATCCAGGGCTTCCCCACCATGATTCTTCTAGACTCCAATTCTATCCAAACACTAAAACTTTCCTGAAACAAACCAAATACATTTTGAAGATCTTAGGGCATTTTCTGTCTATTTTTCCTGGTGCTGGGGATTAAATCTAGAGCCCCCACTCACCTGTCTTGATGAGGTCTAGTTTCAAAACATGTGAGAGATTTTACAGGCCTTTTACTGTGCATAGTTTCTTCTTAAAAACCTCCCTTAAGGCTGGAGAGATGGCTCAGTGGGTTTTTTTTTAATTCAACTATGTAGGATACAGAAACTATCATCACTGTTCTTCATTAATGTTCATATTTTTAGGCTAGCTTTCTGTTTTGTCTAGTTTTGTTTTTGAAATGAGGTCTTCTATATATGGGGGCTGGACTTGAGCTCAAGACTATGGAGAATTACAGGTAGGGAACTTCCATCCATCTCTTTTATTTAAAAAAGGAAGTATTTATTTTATTTATGAGTCCACTATAGCTGTCTTCACTTACACCAGAAGAGATCCCATTACAGATGGTTGTGAGCCACCATGTGATTGCTGGGAATTGAACTCAGGACCTCTGGAAGAACAGTCAGTGCTCCTAACCACTGAGCCATCTCTCCAGCCTTAAGGGAGGTTTTTAAGAAGAAACTATGCACAGTAAAAGGCCTGTAAAATCTCTCACATGTTTTGAAACTAGACCTCATCAAGACAGGTGAGTGGGGGCTCTTCAAAATGTATTTGGTTTGTTTCAGGAAAGTTTTAGTGTTTGGATAGAATTGGAGTCTAGAAGAATCATGGTGGGGAAGCCCTGGATAATCTGATTCGAGGTATCTTCGTGCATCCTCTTTTCTATGATTCTCATCACACTCACTTGTAAATGGCACACACAGTGAAGTCAATACTGGGCTCTCCCTGCCCTTCCACCTACTTGTGCAGAACTACCTGCTTGGTCTTTCACAAACCCAAGCCAGATTCCTTCAGCTAGACTACCAGGGTCCCACTTGCACATCATTCCTTAGGGACATCCCTTTCTGGTTCTTTTTTTGTCCTCATCACCCTGAGGGAGTGACTCAGTGAGTGTCCTCTACCCAGAGAGTTAGGTGGGGGAGGGGCAGAATACAGCACAGCACAGTCAGAAAAAGGGCACCACATTTTCTGTTAGTCTGTCAGTAAGCGCCTTTTTCATTCTGCCCATCTGGCTGGGTGGGGATAGGAGCTCAGAAAGTCAATTGAACTCTCCCTGTCTCTGTCTCTGTCTCTGTCCACCTGTCCGTCTGTCTGTCTCTTTCTCTGTCTGTCTCTCTGTCTGTGTCTCTGTCTCTGTCTCTCTGTCTCTGTCTCTGTCTCTGTCTCTGTCTCTCTCTCTCTCTCTCTCTCTCTCTCTCTGTATATGTGTGAAGGGAAGATGTTGCCATCAGGTGTTGCTCCTCGTAGTTTGAGCGTCTCTCACTGAATTTGGAGCTCACCACTTTAGCTAGGCTTCCTGGCTAGCAAGCTTCAGAGATACTCCTAGCTCTGCCTCTTCAGGACTGGTCTTATAAATGAGCCACTACTCCCTGGATTTTATCTATCTATCTATCTATCTATCTATCTATCTATCTATCTATCCATCCATCTATCTACTATCTATCTATCTATCTATCTATCTATCTATATCTATCATCTATCTATATCTATCATCTATCTATATCTATCATCTATCTATATCTATCATCCATCTATCATCTATCTATCCATCCACCCACCCACCTATCCATCCATCCATCCATCTACCTATCTATCCATCCATCCATCCACCCACCCACCTATCCATCTATCTATCTATCTATCTATCTATCTATCTATCTATCTATCTATCTATCTATCATCCATCCATCTATGTGGTGTGTGTGAAGCACACACCTCTTGCTGTGGGTATGTGCACACACATTATGAAGGTGCAGGCACTTATGGGTGTGTGTGGAAGTGAGAGGTCGAGGTTGAGTGTCTTTCCTCGGTTGCTCTCCGCTGTTATTTTAGGAAGCCTCCTCTGAACCTGATACTCTTCAGTTTGGCCAGGCTGGCTGACCAATGAACGCCAGCGATCTGCCTTCGTCTACTCCCCAGTGCTGGAGTTACTGCCATGTGCCATCATTCCTGACTTTTATGTGGGTTCTAGGGATCAAAAACTCAGATTTTCGTGCTTGTATAGCAAGCACTTTACTGGCTAAGCCACCTCTCCAGCACCAAATCCAAAACCTTTTGAGTACCACAATGATGCTACTAGTGAAAAATTCCACACAACTTTATATTTTGGGTGAGCAACTTCACCAAAAAACACTGTACAGAATCACCCTTAAGCTATGTGCATACACGTGAGATGGAAGTGAGCTTTGTGTTTTAGACTTAGATCCCAGCTCCCAAGATATTTAATTATGCATGTGAGGAAATTCCCAAATCTAACAAAATCCGAAGTATTTCTCAATGTTTTCTCAAAGGGACTTGCTTTAACCGGGTCAGGATGAAGACGGCTAACAGATGCGCCCTCAATCCGGAATTTCAAGTGAGGAAAGGTCAAAAGAGATTTGCAGTCTTTCCCAGAGCGGCTTGGCTTCCGGTGTGCTTGGCGGGGCGGGGCAGGGCATTTGGAGTGAAATGTGCTGAACTCCATAGAAGCAATGTCCACAGTGCCTTATAAAGCCTTTCCCTGCCAGTTAAGTCACTCTTCGCAGCATGTCTTAGTCCTGACAGACTGTTCAGGTTTATCATCAGCTCCATGTTTATCAAGTCCATCATGGCGTCCAGCTGGCTTTCTCTGCAGAAGCCAGTTCGCGTCCACCCTCTTGCTTGAAGTTGCGTGTCCCGTTACAGTGGGGCTACCCCATAGCCTATGTCACAAATTTAAACCTATGTCGATCGCCTCTGCTCCACAGGCTCAATGTAGGTACCCTCTTATCAGCAACACACATGCCAGCCACAGCCTGTGGCTAGAACTCAGCAGGTTCGTGAACTCCGCCGAAAAGTTTACATTATTATCCAGGCATCTCTGTGGAAAATTTCCCTTCATTCTGGATGTAGGTTAAAAAAAAAAAGAGGAAGGAAGGAATGAATGAAAAATCAATCAGTGTGGAGGATTTGTCCTAAGGTCGCGCTTCCTCCTGCACTCCAACCCTTTAACCTGCGATCAAACTACCTTTTAGACACTACCCGCTGCACCCCTAAGATGAGTAAACTGAAACATGCTACAAATCATGCTCTGCGGCTTTGCTTTACGAAGCGCGCTGTGCGCATGCGCACTGTGCGCATGCTTTGGGCTCTGCACAACTGACTGGAACGCTAACACATGAGAGCCCAGTCAGTAGGGATGGCTCTATGGCCCAGGTGACCTGCCCTCTGGGCTGCCCAGCAGAGCAGTGGTAGCAAAAGTTTCCAGGGATCCACCCTCAACTCCCGAGAGCACAATCCAAGCCCCAGGGGGAAAAACAACAACTTTGAATGACACACAACTGAGGTGATGACCAGTCCTTCACTGAATCAGTGGAGGCCACATAGACAAGCAGTGGGCAGAAGATGGAAACATTGCAACGCCATTAGACAACAGTGTCAACACCGGAACCAATGCCGGGCCAAGCAGGAACCTGGCCTAACTCTCTGGCGGTTGTCAATCTGCAGCCGCCTCTGTGTCATGACTGTGTAATCCTAACTGTAACGTCATCTGCTCCAGTCAGCTCCCTTGGAACACAGGGCTGTCCTTCAGGGGACCCTACAGCTTTAGTGACCACGCTTCCCTTAGCCCTTTCAGTCGGCAACGGTTTCTCCCTATCTGTGTGAAGGCTGAAGACCGGCTGTAGAACATTCAGTGTGAGGTATCTGGCAGGCATCTCCTCATGACTTGGCTCAGGTATCCTGGGTGAAAACAACACAAACATAAAAGTATTTTTTGTCTCAACAAACAAAGGTTATCATCAGTCTTTTGAAAAAGATGTTAAACGTCTGTGTGCTTATTTATATGATGTGTCTGCGTGTGTGCCCGCGAGTGCTTGCACGTGCCACCGTGCCCGTGTGGAAGTCAGAGGATAACTGTCTGACTCAGTTCTTTCCCTCTTCTGTGGGCTCCAGGATCGAGCCCGGGTCATCAGGCTTGCACGGCAAGTGCATTTACCCACTGAGCCACACTGTCAACCCTACGAATTTTTGAAAATTTTCAAGACAGGGTTTCTCTGTGTAGATCAGGCTGGCCTCACCTGCTTGCCTCTGCCTCCAGAGTGCTGGGATTAAAGGTGTGTGCCACCAGGGCCTGGCAACGAATTATTTTTATGTTAAAATTGTCCACTGTTTTGCCGGTGAGACCTCCTTCCAACTGGGTTCTGAGCGCCTTTTATTCATTTGTTGAGAGATAAGGTTCACTAGGTCGACTTGAACGCCCGGCTTTCTGGGATTACAGGCGTACACCACTATCCCCAGCAAAAGCAGTTATGAAGGACGCTCCAGGCTCTTGACATATTTTTCCTGCCCCTGCTCTGCAGGCGACTACCGCTTCAAGGTGTCCTTATTCCTTTTGGTAGAAAATAGTTTTTAGAAGTCAAGATACTGGCATGGAGTGTGTTTATCTCCCCTAACCCCCATTGCTACCCGTGTGTATATCGAAAGCTATGAATAGAGTCTAAAGTGTCCATCTCAAGCTAAAACCTCAGCACTCATGCTAGTTTTGCCTCTTCCGACCGTACTCAATCTGGCAATGCAGGGCTACTTCAGCCAGAGGAGGGGGCTGTTACGAAAAGCCCCTATGAGGATATGAATGAAGAGCGCTTACCACGCAGATTTTGGCATGGGAGTGTTTTGGCAGGACTTGGCTTCATCTGCAACGGCCCCGGGCAGAAGTGCCTGCCGTGTGGGGAGAAGAGCAGGAGTCACACAGCCCTGGAGCAGGAAACGGTGGAGACGGACATTTACGGACTGCAGTGAACATTCTGATTCATCAAATGACCACGGTCAGAAGCCATCAGAGCAAGCGGAACAGAGAAAGGGCATGGCTCTGAAAGGTCTCGTTTGAACGTGAACGTGAAAGCCAAGAGACCAAGCACGGACAAGGTCAAAGGGGAGGCTGGTGCACAGGTGTGAGTGTCTGTTTGGGGCGGCGGCTAACCGGATGGGACCTGTGCTCTGAGAGGCAGGTGGCGGGATCTGTGAGACGAATGCCACTGAAAACTTAGGGACAAGCACACGTGGTTGTGTGGTGCTTGCTGCCACTGTCTGTCTACTGGCTGACGAAGTAAACTGGGTTTTGTGGCCACCGACCTGACTTGGTCCTTTGCTGTGTCCTGGAATGTGACTCCTCCCTACCCTTCTCAATGAGTCAAAACTTCCACTCTTCTGAGCTCTGTCCCTGCAGGGTGTGGGCCAGCACCTGATAAGCTAATAAATAACATTGTATTGACTTCTCTAAGAGGCTGACGCTTCCCTGGAGGATTCTTTTTTTTTTTTTTTTAAAAAGGCGGCAACTTATTTAGATGCTGGTGATGAATATGGTAGTGATAAACAAAGGAGGTCACTGCATTCGGGGCAGCACTCAAGCACCACTGCCCTATTTAAGGTTACTATTGTTATGATGAAACGCTAGTTAAGAAGGAGTGTTTTAATTTGGCTTACACTTCCACCTAGTTGTCCATTACTGAAGGAAGTCAGGGCGGGAGCTCAAGCAGGGCTGGAGGCAGGAGCTGATGCAGAGGCCATGGAGGGATGCTGCTTACTGGCTTGCTCCACATGGTTCGCTCAGCCTGCTTTCTTCTAGAACCTAGAACCAACAGCGCAGGGAGGACACCACCCACAGTGGTGGTCACTAATTAAGAAAATGTCCACCAGGCCTGTCTACAGCCCGATCTTAAAGAGTTACTTTCTCAATCCAGGCTCCTCCAGTTACTCCAGCTTGTGTCAGGTTGACATGAAGCTAGCTGAAATTCTAGGACTTGTGAGGTAGATGTAGAGGTAGGAGGTTGAGAAGTTCATAGCCAGCTTTGGTTAGACAGTAAGTTTGAGGCCAGCCTGGGCAACACGAGATCCTATCTTAAAAAACAAAACCCCAAACACTAAAGGAAGAAAACTGACTCTCCCTCCCCCAATAGCCATCAGCTGGCCAGCTTGGGGTGGGACTTCCTGACCTCCTCCTGACTCTGTTGGGGTTTTGTGCCGGTCTTATGCATGTGGTCAGAGTTGCTGTCAATTCACACGTGCAACTGCTTTGTTGTGTCCAGAAAACAGTTTCCCAACAACCTCCCACTGCTCTGGCTCTCACAGCCTGTCTGCTCTCCCCTCCAGGCCCCTGAAAGGCTACTAAGGCTCTATGAGATGCCACCGCACGCATCCGCATGCTGCCATGAGCTAAATCTAGTCCATGATTACTTGATTTTTAACTAGAGGCCTCACGAAATTGGAGGAAACAGCAGCAATGGGGACGGGGAGGGATTGGAAGGGAGGGAATGGGGTGTGAATCTGATCAAAGTACACTCTCCGAGTATAGAAGATTCTCAAGCGAAAAATAAACTTGAAAAATTGGGGAAAAAAACATGAATGTCTAAATAGTCCCCCCCTCCCCCCCAGTTTTCTCAACCAGAAAAACATGTCAGATGAACGCGTGCGATCTGACAGTTTTTAAAATATAAAGAAGCGAATTTGCATTAGCGAATCCTTATCCCTGTCTCCAGTGAGTAAGAGTGGTCTACAAGTATTTGCAGCAGAATTTTTTTTAATGGCCCCACAGGCCTTGCCCGTGTGTTTACTGATTAAGTGCAACTCTGTGTATCTGTCTAATGCAGTATTACTTGGTAATAAAAATAGCGAATTACCGATACACGGTGCAGCATGAATGAACCATGGAAACACTAAGCCAAGTGAAAGGAACCAGTCACAAAAGACCCACACATTGTATGGCTTTATTTATAGCGATCTCTAGAATAGGCAAACCCGTAGAGACAGAATGTGGATTCCTGGTTGCTAAGGGGGTGGGAGGGAATGACGGTGACTGTTAATCAGCACACGGCTTCTTTTTAGGGTGACAGGAATGCACAACTGTGTGAATCTGTCAAAAGCCACTGAGTTGTGTACTTTAAATGGCTATATGGTATATGAATCATATCTCAATAAAATAGGTTAAATTTTTTTTTAATGCAAGGAAGGGAGGGAGTTCCTGGGAGGGAGGGAGGCAGCATGTAGATGAGGAAGCATCGGAGTGGGAGAGGGGGAAAGAGAGGGAGGAAGAAAAGAAGGAAAAGGAGAGAGAAAGGTGAGAGCAGGCAGGAAGCCTGGTCAGAGCAGTGACTAAGGGAAACTAAATGTCTTAGGGACTAACCTTGCCTTCCTGGAGAGTGGATGGAGAGAAGGAAGAGGACAGATGGGAAAAGACCTCAGATGCTTTTTCTGTTTTCCCTTTGGGAGAAACTAAGCTGGTATGATGTGGATTCCAAGAGAGAGGGAGAGAGAGAGGAAGGGAAGGAGGGGGGGGAGAGAGGGAGAGAACGGGATTGGAGAGAGGGTTGCTCAGGTGTTAAGATCGCCTGTTGGCTCTTTGAGAGGGTTGGGGTTTGGATTCCAGCACCCCCCATGGGGCAGCTCATAATAGCCTGTGACTCCAGCTCCAGGAGATCTGGCGCCCTCTTCTGGCCTCAAAGATCACCTGTACTCACACGGCATACATACGCTCACACATGCATGAGTACAAACACTAATAAATACATCCTTTTTAAAAAAGGATGTATTTATTATATATGAGTACACTGTACCTGTCTTCAGACACACCAGAAGAGGGCATCAGATCTCATTACAGATGGTTGTGAGCCATCATATGGTTGCTGGGATTTGAACTCAGGACCTCTGGAAGGGCAGTCAGTGCGCTTAACCACTGAGCCATCTCTCCAGCCCCCATAAATACGTCTTTTAAAAACCAATAAAGAATGTTTGGGGGGCTGGGGATTTAGCTCAGTGGTAGAGCGCTTGCCTAGGAAGCGCAAGGCCCTGGGTTCGGTCCCCAACTCCGAAAAAAAGAACCAAAAAAAAAAAAAAAAAAAAAAAAGAATGTTTGGAAACTCCCCAAATTGGAGAAACAAAAGAGCGGCATGGATCGTTTCAGTGCATGTCACATAGCACTGTCCAATGGAGCACTTGGCGAGGTTTCCGTTTTTTAGAGAAGCACCTTCGCTGGACTTGAGGTAGGCTCCTCCTGGAGGCCAGAGTAGATAAAGTTATATGTTAACTGACAGAATTTCAGCAGTGAGACAAATAATTTCTTTCTGCTAAAGAAGGATAACCCCAGCAAGTATGTTGACACACATCTAAAATAGGAAAATGAGTCAGTAAGATTGTGTGAGGCCAGCCCTGGCTACATTGTGAGGCCTTGTCATATACACATATAAAAGATACCCCAAAGGTTTTATCGTCCTGTGGCCATTAATCAACTTTGTTCTGAACATGACCGACTGCTTTGGGCATGCCTTTTTCTGATGGGCCACACAACTCTTTTCTCTAAGGAAAGATGGTCCTTTGTACCATGTAACATCTCCCTGTTGACAAGCATATCTTGGGTGCATACTCATTTTTTTTTATTAACTTGAGTATTTCTTATATACATTTCGAGTGTTATTCCCTTTCCCAGTATCCGGGCAAACATCCCCCTCCCCCCTCCCCTTCCTTATGGGTGATCCCCTCCCAACGTGCATACTCATTTTAATAAGAATTAAAGTTTTCAATATTCTCCAGGGACTATTTTGACAAGGAACAGCAGCTGTTTTCTATATGACAAAAACAATATTGGGGCTGGAGTGATGGCTCAGTGGTTAGGAGCAATTGCTGCTCTTGGAGAGGACCTGGATTTGAGTCCTGGCTCCCACACATCTGTAACTCCATTTCCAGGAGATCCAACACTTTCTTCTGACCTCTACAGGCACCAGGCATGCACACAGTTCGCAGACACACATGTAAGCAAGCCACTCATACACATGAAAGAAAATAAATCTTTAAAAAAATTTTTTTAAATCGATACTGAAGCTGGAAATATGGCTTAGCAGTTAAGAGCGCTGGCTGCTTTTCCAGAGGACCTAGGCATAATTCCCAGCACCCACATGGCAGCTCACAGCTGTCTGTAACTCCAGCTCCAGGAAATCTGACACTCTCGTGCAGATAAAACAAACAGTAATGCACATGAAATAAAAAAAATAATAAATTATTAAAAGAGAAAACGAAACCCTGATACTGAAAGTGATGTTCTAGGATAGAAGATGTCCGGAGTTGTACCAGAAGGGTCTCCCTTTGCTTGGCCTGGAAGAGGTATTGCAAAGGATTCTGGGTACTTAACCCCAGGGAGATATTACATTACCATATGTAAAAGGGAAGTTAGAGGAAAGCAGCAAAGGGAGATGTCTCGATCTGGTTTCCACATGCATGCACATGGGTATATTCTCACATACCACACAACAACAACAGACACAAAGAGAAGGATTATGTTTAAACTCATATAGAGAGAGAGAAAAGGAAAAAATAACAAAAAGTCTTTCCTATTCTTGACTTTCATCTAACACTTTCCCTACCAGATTTGTGGGGCCTCTCCCCCTTCCCCACACACCAAGTACCCCTTCAAAATTTGCTAAAAAGCCACTAGCTGGGCAACTTATAATTCAGCTCAGTTCTAACACAGAGCTCTGCCTGGAGACAGACTTAGATCCCACAGGTTGAGGGTCCAGCCTCCACTCTGGGTACCGGTCTCAAGCACAGACTGTAATCTGTGCCTCCGGCCAACTGTGTACCTTAACTGGGGTTCCGTCAACCCTCCTGGGGCTCAGTCACTTTGCTAGAACTCAGGGACTGCTTATTAGGAAAGAGATAAGAACGATTACAGACAACAGCACATGGTGTACAGAGCCAAAGGGAGAGAGGAGGAGTGAGTCCCATCCCCTACAGGCTGCCCTTCTCCTGCACCTTCTATGCGTTCACCTGTCATAAAGCAAGCACCATGCAGTCCTTGGGTGTTTATGGAAAGTTCCAAGGTAAGCATGACCAAGTCACCGGCCGCCAGTGAGTGTCTCACCTTAGCGTTTGACTTCTCTCCTCTCCTTCTTACCACTCTAGAGACTCCAAGCAGGGACAGAAACCAAATGCATGGCCCATGGTTTGGTGTCCTTACCAAAACAAACAAACAAACAAACAAAAAAAAAAAAACCCAAAATTTAATCCTTCGAATGTCAACCATGCCAAAGCCAAGAAATCCTGCTTTATAAGAATGATGGTACAAAGGAAAAGGAAGAACCCAGAGTGTCCACACCATGATTAGAATTCCAGGGCTGGAGAGATGGCTCAGCGGTTAAGGGCACTGACTGCTCTTCCAGAGGTCCTGAGTTCAATTCCCAGCAACCACATGGTGGCTCACAGCCATCTCTAATGAGATCTGATGTCCTCTTCTGGTGTGTTCAAAGACAGCTACAGTGTACTCATATAAATAAAATACTTAAAAAAAAAAAGAATTCCAGAAAAAGGTGCCAGAGGCAATGAACCCTCCCAATGTCCACCCTGACCCATTGGCCCAGTACCCTCCCTAGGGGAAGGATAAAGAATGATAAAGGTGATTTCTGTTACTGTTACTGTTCTCTTCTTTCTTCTGGACTAAAATTCTTGTTCCTAACTTGGAATATTATGCAGCCATAGTAATGAATGAGGAGGATCTATATAAACTGACATTGACGATGTCTCGAGTGTATTAAGTGAAAAAAAAGCAAATTGCACAGCATGACCAATTTTTACAGATGTAAATTACACAAAGAGGTATGAACGCTTGCTTAGGTGCATAATGAGGCAATGCCAAAGCAGTTGTGGAGAGAAGTGGAAAGCAAGGCGCTTCTTTTCAGTTAGACTTAGGCTGAGAAAAATTCTCTGTCCCATCTCAAGAACCAATCAGAAACTCACAGTAAAAATCCTCAGAGGTTAAACCCATTAAAAGCAGGGGAAGGGAGCAGAGAGGGGTCTCCGCAGGTGAGGGGTGCTACAGGTGCTACAGGTGCTACAGGTGAGTTTTTGGAAGGTGGAAAGCAACTGAACTGACAGAGGTGGAACTGCCTCGATGTGGCCGACAAGCAGCCTTCCCTGCTAGTCTATGCCAGGTGAGTCCAAGCCGCCACTCACAGGTCACATGACACATCCCGGGTCAGCTACAAATGTAGCTAAATGTATTCCTAGTAGATGATACCCTATTGCCATTTTCAAGGCTCGAACCTGCCAGTGCATAGTCCCTATGTGAAGAGGAAGTGACCTTCAAGCTCCTGCAGAGGCATAACTTCCATTGGTGGGAAACTGACACCATTTGGCTTCCCTCCCACTGTGCTGATGCCTGCCGGGAAATGATTATTATCGATGGACCAGGTTGGCAATATCTTAACCTGGAAAGTTGCCCCTTAAAAGTGTGGATTAGGGGTTGGGGATTTAGCTCAGCGGTAGAGCACTTGCCTAGCAAGCACAAGGCCCTGGGTTTGGTCCCCAGCTCCGAAAAAAAAGAAAAGAAAAAAAAATGTGGATTCACTGGGTACTCTTAGCTTACTCTTACCCTTACATGGCAAACGTTCCCCCAGAGCAGGAAGGTTCACGAGTGACAGGCCCCGAATGCTAGGAATTGGATCAGAACTGGACTGCCCCATATCTATTACATGTGCTACCACACAATGTTATTGGGCCTTTCCTCCCACCAAGAGATGGACTCTGCATTCCCGTTCCTCCAATGGAGGGTCATTTGATGCATGACAACTACTATGCCACTTCCCAGGTTGGAGCTCTTAATGCTGGAAGCTTAAACTTTCAGATCAGCAATCAACATCCCCGAGACTATCAAACACCAAAGTAGCCTGTGTGGGAAAACACAGAGAGAAGCCTAAGACCATATACACGCATGGAAGGAGAGATCTGACTAGCTTGCTCATCTGCATGGTTGGAAGTGCATAGGAGATCCCACGCCAGAGCCCCTAGCTGAGTCTTCCGCCCACAGAAACAGATTGTAAAATGAATGCTGTTGTTTTTATTACTTTAGGACGGTACTTCTCCCATCAGCTACCCTTGGAGTAACCTCCCAGGAGCCCTTTCAAAAGTAGCATGGTCAACAACTCCCCCTTTGGACCCTGGTGCAGTTTGTTTTATAAACCAGGGATAAAGATATAGGCCAGGGTCAAAAAAGAAGGATGGTTCTAAAACCACAGGTAATGTGCATGTGAGCCTCACCTTTCTGGCCACATGGCTCCAAGGATTCTGACACACAGGCACATGTCACCCACAGCAGGAAGCTGGACAGGTACCATTGGAGAAGCTCAGAAGCTAATGTGTAGATGCTATGTATCAGGCTAAGCCTTCACGTAACAGCAAGGGAGAGCCTTTCAAAAAAAAAAAAATGTCGGAAGCTGGAAAGATGGTTTACTTGGCAGAGCCATCTGCTGTGAAGCCTGATGACCTGAGTTCAAGTCCCAGGACCCACAGGGTGGAAGGAGTTCACAGGTTCTGGCCCATGTGTGGACACTTCCTCCAATACTCAGTAAATGTAAAAGAAACGTGATTTGAGATTTTGTTAACGCCAAGGTTGTGATGTAACCCAATGGTAGAGCATTTGTAGCACATTCTGGGCCCTGGGCCTGATCCTCAGCACCACAAAATATAAAGCAGATAATCCCAGAAAATACTGGCTGAAGACTGGTCAGGAGGTGAGACTGGGAAGGAAGCCAATGAACAGGCGTGCTATTAAGCCAGTGCACAGTGCGAGCGAATGGAGCTTGGTCGTCCTGGACAGTGAGCAGAAAAAGCATGCTTCAAAAGTGTTCCACCCAGTGGTCAAGGATCCATCAAGTGCGTCCATGTGGGTGGGGCATCAGTTCTTGCAGCTTTCCAGCACCCAACATGAGTATGAGAGCTGGAAGAAAATAGCCCCTGGGAGGAGCCATAGCCATTTACAGCAAAGCGCTCCTTTACACGATACTTCAGAAAGATAATCTGGAAATAATTTTTAAAAACAACTTTGAAATTGGGGATTCTAAACCAAACAAAACCTCAAGCCATCGGATTGAAAGAGCGAGTAAAAATATTCTTACATTCCCACGCACCCTTTATTGGAGACGACTACAGCTTTGGCCCATCAAAAGCAAGTGAGTACTTCAGAAAGGAATGACACAGGAGCCAGGGAGTGTGGTAGAGACATGCAGAGTGTGGTGGGACAGACAGACAGACACACTGAGCAGTGGCGGGCACAGTGGCGAGACCTCCAGAAGGTTCTAGATAGATGTGGTTGGCAGTGTAGACGACTGCTTTCAGAAAGGTTTTACAGTTCTGTTGGAGAGGAAGGAGGGAAGAAGGAAGGAGAAAAGAAAAAAAAAGTGTGAAAAATTTCCCAGTGGGAAATGCAGAACAGGGAAAACAGCACATCTGCTGTGCTTGCTTGGCCTGGGAGTCTCGGTTCTTACTCTTGGCTAAATGTCAGAAGCACTTGGAAAACACCAAAAAATCCCAAAGACTGGTCCTCACTCTCAGCCTGATGTAAGAGATTTGAGCACAACCTGGGCTTTGTGGTTAAAGGTCCTTGGGTGATTTAGTGAGCAGTTAAAGCCGAGAGCTGTATCTTGGCAGGAAAAGTACTTCACTGATTACAATAAAAACGGACTAGGAATTTGGCAAACGACTCTATGGGGAGAATGGGGGGGAAGGGGGCATGTGGTCTTGCGTGGGAGTCAGTCATGTCTAGGGTCAAGAGATCAACGCATCACAAGGAAGCATCTTATTCAGAAATAAAGATGACGGACGTCAGGAGAGACAGACGCAAGAGTGACCTTTCCTTAGAGAATCGGAACTCGCAGATGGAGATTGTGTGTGTAGGCAGGAGATGAGGACGTTACTGATTTTTGTCTAGAAATAGTACTTGACTTACTAATATCATGCCTGTGCATGAATTTGACCAAAAAAAAAAATGTCCTCAATAAAGAACGAAAGAGACAACTAGGAGGCGAGAGAGATGGCTCGGCAGTTAAGCTCTTAGGCTGCTTCTGCAAGGGGACCTGAGTTTCACTCCCAGCACCCACAACCATCAGTTACTCCAGTCCTAGGGGATCTGAGGTCCTCTTCTGGCCTCCTTGAGCACCTGTCATGCATGTGGCACACGGACATACAGGCAGACAAAAAGAAAGGAAATAAAATGTAAAAAAAAAAAAAAAGAAAAAAAATGCAAACAACTCATGCCCACGAAAAGGAAGAGATCAATAAGTTGTGTTGTATTTCTCTACAAGAATGCAGCACCTTAGACGGGGACCCTGACTTGTCTGGTGTGTGTGTGTGTGTGTGTGTGTGTGTGTGTGTGCTGTAAATCAAACCCAGGGCCTTGTGCAAGCTAGGATGTGAGGCAAAGTGCTCCAGCACTGGCATACATTAAAAATAAATCTTGTATACAAAGAACTCAAGAAGTTAGACCGCAGGGAGACAAATAACCCTATTAAAAAATGGGGTTCAGAGCTAAATAAAGAATTCACAGCTGAGGAATGCCGAATGGCTAAGAAACACCTAAAGAAATGTTCAACATCTTTAGTCGTAAGGGAAATGCAAATCAAAACAACCCTGAGATTTCACCTCACACCAGTGAGAATGGCTAAGATCAAAAACTCAGGTGACAGCAAATGCTGGCAAGGATTCGGAGAAAGAGGAACACTCCTCCATTGTTGGTGGGGTTGCAGACTGGTACAACTATTCTGGAAATCAGTCTGGAGGTTCCTCAGAAAATTGGACATTGAACTACCTGAGGACCCAGCTATACCTCTCTTGGGCATATACCCAAAAGATGCCCCAACATATAAAAAAGGTACATGCTTCACTTTGTTCATAGCAGCCTTATTTATAATAGCCAGAAGCTGAAAAGAACCCAGATGCTCTTCAACAGAGGAATGGATACAGAAAATGTGGTACATCTACACAATGGAATATTACTCAGCTATCAAAAACAATGACTTCATGAAATTCATAGGCAAATGGATGGAACTGGAAAATATCATCCTGAGTGAGGTAACCCAATCACAGAAAAACACACATGGCTATTGATAAATGGCTATTAGCCCAAATGCTTGAATTACCCTAGATGCACAGAACACATGAAACTCAAGAAGGACAACCAAAATGCGAATGCTTCACATGTGGCCCATACATATACAGTCACCAAACTAGATAAGATGGATGAAGCAAAGAAGTGCAGGCTGACAGGAGCCGGATGTAGATCTCTCCTGAGAGACAGCCAGAATACAGCAAATACATAGGTGAATGCCATCATTAAACCACTGAACTGAGAATAGGACCTCCGTTGAAGGAATCAGAGAAAGGACTGAAAGAGCTTGAAGGGGCTCGAGACCCCATATGAACAACAATGCCAAGCAACCAGAGCTTCCAGGGACTAAGCCACTACCTAAAGACTATACATGGACTGACCCTGGACTCTGACCTCATAGGTAGCAATGAATAGCCTAGTAAGGGCACCAGTGGAAGGGGAAGCCCTGGGTCCTGCCAAGACTGAACCCCCAGTGAACGTGATTGTTGTGGGGAGGGCGGTAATGAGGGGAGGATGGGGAGGGGAACACCCATAGAGGAGGGGGGTAGGGGTTAGGGGGATGTTGGCCCAGAAATTGGGAAAGGGAAAGACAATCAAAATGTAAATAAGAAATACCCAAGTTAATAAAGATAAAAAAATAATCTTGTAAAATGCATAAATAAAATTTAGACTATTCCACTCTAAGCCATTAATAACAGTTTCCTTCGAGTATAGGCTTGGCTAGAGAGGAAGGTGAAGGTTTCTGTTTTTACTCTAGCCATCCATAATAAATCTTTTTTTCTTTATAGAGACCTCAGGGAGAATTTTGACCAGGAAGGGGTCTGAGAGTTCAGACAGTGCTGGCCTGGCATGTTTCCTGGTTCTTACTCGGGAGGAGGTTAAGGGCGAGGGTTCTGGGTTGGCAGGGGCAAGGGCAGGCCCCATCTCCAGGGGATCTGGTAAAACCAGCTGCAAGTTGAATTCTGGAAAGGGCATGTTGACAGGGTGACTCACTGCTGGAGAGGGTGGGGATGGCTTTCTCCTCCCCTTCCCGCTTAGCCACCTTGTGGCTGGAGCTTACCCAGAAGTCTATCTCTACAACCCTAAAGACAGCATCTTTTCCAAACCCAGAGATAGAAGGGACCGGTTTCACTTAGGCCATGGTGCTGGTTTCTTGGAGCCACCCAGGCAAGCAGAGCCAGGTCATTGATCTACTACATACGAGGGGAACTGGGGAAGAGTCATGAACTCCAGGACCTTGGGCCGGTGTACGTGGAAGTTGGGAGGAGTCCATGGTTTTAATCACCAGCGAAGCTTCTTTGATTACCTTCATATTTCAAGAGCTCCTGCCTCTAGGTGTTATCTGTGTGAACCACAGGGACCACTTACGAAGCTTCAGAAATACATAAAAATAATCCGCAAACTTTAGACTATTTGGCTTCTTGTTTTGTTTCTGTTTTCAGATACTCTAGCTCAGGATGGCTTGTAGCTCACTCTATAATTCACACTCATTTCAAGTCTAGGGCAATCCTCCTGCCTCCACCTCCCAAGCCCTGGGATTACAGGCATGAACTACCAAATCTGATTTTATCCACAGGCAAGGTAATGGCTGTATAAAGTGGGGTTTCAGCACCACATGTATGAAGTGACGTGACCCCGCCAAGGTATGGTTGAGGGGACTTTTTTTTTTAATTGTAGATATAACGAAGAATACAGCTAGATGTACCTGGAAGGGTCTAGAGCAGGAAGAGGAAAAGGTAGATTAAACATGGCTGGCATGGACCAGGCTATAAGGGGGGAGGTGGGGAAGACCAAGAGATGGGGAGTGGGGCACACAAGAGAGAAAAAAGACCAAGAGAGAGTCAAGAAAGCACATGACCAAAATGGCAGGATTATATAGGAATGAGAAGGTGGGGGAAGGGAAGTCCATGAGCTGAAGAAGTTTAGGGTAGGGGCAGTGAGAAGAGCTAAAAGAGCCAGGATGCCAGCATGCACTTTGGTATGTTAATGAGCACTACAGTTAGTAGTTTGTCCCAGGTTTCTTTTGGACCTGACAGTGGTTGAATCCAGGGTCTTACCAGCCTAGCTTACTCCCTCTTCTCCCTCTCCCTCCTCCCTCTCCCTCATCCCTCTCTCTCTTCTCTCCTTCCTCCCTCTTCCTCTCCCTCTTCTTCCTCCCTCTCCTCCTTTTCTCTCTCTCTGTATTTGAGACAGAGTCTCACCATGTAGTCCAGGCTGACTTCTAACTCAAGATCCTCCTGCCTCAGCCTCTTCAGTGCTATGATTACAGGCAAATACCACCTTGCCCACTGAACTCTGTCTTTTTGCCGGCTATAGGGCCAACCTTGAGAAAGAATTAGAGAGACTCCATTACCTCAAACAGCACTCCCCTTCCTTGCCATCCAGTATTAACTTCACACCCGTGCCAGGCTGGCAGACACAGAGTGAGGGGCTGGTAGCCCACGCTGGCCTCTCACTCGTAGTCGTCTGTCTTCCAGCAGTGATGGAGTCTGCACCATGAGCCCTGCACGCAGTGCCTGCACACCTGAGGTTTGCAAAGCCTTGGGTCGTGCCTGCAGCGTCTCAGGTCAGTCTTCAAATGGGCTGTCTGCTCTCCTCTACGGTTCTGCTGGTGATCCGAGTGGCTCCTGGAGCCTGGTTTTACACTTCCTACTTACTCATGTGCTTTGTTGTTCTGAGCATCAGATTAGAGCATTGTGCACGGAGCCAAATTCTCTGCTATGGAGCTTCATTGCTACCTGAGCTCTCTGAAACATGGTCTTCCTGTGTCACTGAAGCTGGCCTTGAACTAATGACCCTCTTGTTTCTGCCTTCCAAGTGCAGGCCTGTGCTACCGTGCTTGGCTGGCTTGCGGATTTATCTATCTATCTATCTATCTATCTATCTATCTATCTATCTATCTATCTATCTATCTATCTATCTATCACCTAGGGCTAGAGAGCCAAATGGCCGCACCCTTCAGAGTGCTTGCTGCTCTTGTAGATGACCAGTGTTTGGGTTGCTACATCCTTACTTGCGGCTCACAACCATTGGAAACTCCAGTTCCAGGGAGCTTCCAGTGCCCTCCTCTGCCTTCCACAGGTTCATGTACATGTACACTGCGTAAACACACACACACACACACTTAACATAAAATAATCTTATGTTAGGATCTTGGGGCCTATCGGAACTCCTTTTATATCCAGGGATGTCCTCGAACCCCTGACCCTCTTGTCTCTTGGCCAGCTGGGATCAGAGTCCACACCACCAACCCATTTATCACTTTGTTTTTTAACAACAATGAGTCAGGCACTTCTCGGTTCCCTCTGCCTCTCCCATTCAGAACCTGCATCTGATCTGTGCTGCTCCTTGAGGAATGGCGGAGGACGAGGAGTGGCCCCGGATGTCCTGTAGGTCAGAATGGAACAGGGGTCGCTCTTGGTCTTCACCGAGGGCTGTCAGTTTTAATTATCATTGAGCTCTGTAGAAGGTAACTGGTGGAGGATGGGGTTCTTTTGTAGACACCTGGAAACAAACCAGAACCACAGCAAGAAGGAGCGGGTACTCGGGGTACCCTGACATCTTGAATACACAGTGAATGGAGGACATTGTGTGTCAACAACTCTTTCTTATGTTTTGTTGTTGTTGTTTTTGGTTTTTTTTTTTTTTTAGTTTTTGCTTTTTACTTTTTCCCTCAAGTCAGGGTCTCACTTCACAGAGCCTTGTCTGGCCTTGAACTTGCCGTCCTCTGACCTCCTAGAGGGATTATAATGTGCTCCAGCACCTGACAGCTGGAAGTTTGTGTTCAACAGGGAAGGCAGACACCAGTCTGCATGCTTAGGTCTCATCGCTAGTGGGGACAGACAGATGAACATCTGTCTGGCCAGGAAGCAAACAGGGACACAAAAGGTGATGAAGATGTATCAAAAGGACACAGACACCAACTCAAAGGGGCATCTGCTGGCCATATTTGGGGCGGTTCAAGTGCCAGCTCATTTAACAGTAGCAAAGAATTACAATTTACACAATAAACAAGAATCTGCCAGTTGGGCTGGAGAGATGGCTCAGTGGTTAAGAGCCCTTGCTGCTCGTCTAGGGGACCTGGATTGAATGCCTGACAGCACCCAAATGACAGTTAAAAACCTTCCATAAGTCCAGGTCCAGAGGATCTGACACTCTCCTCCAGCCTCTGGGAGCATTAAGCATGCACACACGCAGCCCAAACAACCATAGATATAAATTAAAAATAAATAAAAATTTAAAAAAGAACTTGTCAGTCATCCTGATATAAACTAAGTAGAATTTAGATGAAGAAATACAAAGGGGTCGATAGGATTAGAAAATCCACCATTTGGCAGTTGTTACAGTAACAAGAATTTGGGCAAGAACCATAAGGAGCACTAACACTGGTGGGTGGCGGATGGTGAGAAACAAGGTATTTAAATAGATTCACAGCATCTTCCCACAACATACTTCTTAACCACAAAGGGACAAACAGCAGCTGTGGCAGAGAAACCTGGCAGACGCCATCTTAACCAAGGGGCTGGCCCATGTTCAAATTCTCACATAGGTAGCACTTCTTGCCCTCGGGTTGACATTCCAGTACCCTGATATTGCTGTCCAATGTGAAAACCTGAACCACAAGAACACACCAGAGAAGCCCAAACCAAGGAACACTATTCACGAACAACTGGTGTTTACTCTCTAAGAGTATCAGCCGGGCAGTGGTGGCACACACCTTAAACCCCAGCACTCCAGAGATAAAGGCAAGTGGATCTCTGTGAGTTCAAGGCCAGCTTGGTCTACATAGCCAGTTCCAGGCCAGCCAAGGTTACATAAAGAAAACCTGTCTTGAAAGCCAAAAAGAAAAAGGAAAAAAGAAAAGGAAGCATATTAAGGCTGGGCTGGCGCCAGGGCTGGGAGAGACAGACACAGGTGGATCTTTGTGTCTTTGTGCTTGAAGACAGCCGGTTATACACAGTGAGTTCTAGAACTGTGTATGGAGACTTGAGACTGGCACACACATACGCACTGAGAGACCAGACCAACTCCAGCTTGGGTCCAGACTCCATCCTAGAGAACCTGACCTAAGGTTGAACTGAGTTAACCAACAAGCCTGCTCCCAGCACTAGTTTCCAGGCCACTCCCCAACAAGCACCAATCAGGAGGGAAGCAGAAGTTAAGTTTATGGTTTGGCTCCCAGCACCAGCCAATTATTTTCAAGGGCAACAAAATTTTATAATAACCGCCCCCTCCCCAGTCAGATGTGTGCCAGGCTAGAAACCCCTTTGCTTGCTTGAAACTGGGCTTCGGACTTCATCCTCCTGTCCAGTGGAGGTGTTGTCCGAGCTGGAGCTTGAATAAAGACCCTAGTGTGATTGCATCAGAATTGGCTCCTCGGTGGTCTTTTGGGGTTCTTGAAATGGACACACACACACACACACACACACACACACACATACACACACGAGAAAAAAGAATGTCAAGGTTGGGGCTGGAGAGATGGCTCTGAGGTTAAAAATACTGGCTGTGTTGGACCCAAAGGACCACCATCAAAGATTCTCTTGTCCCCAAAGACCACTGGAGCTGAGATTCGATGCAATCAACAAGAGGTTTATTGGTTTAAGTGCATCAGGGTTCCTCAGCCTTCAAGAGGGAGAAGAAGGTGAAGAATCCCCTCCTACAGATACATGCTACTTTTAAGCACAAGAACCACAAAAGCCACAGCAATGGGGATGGGTACATCGAAGCACACAAGGATTGGATGGAACCATGGTCACATTGTCCTTGGTGCCTGGAGCAATGCTGTGGTTTTGGGTGGTGGGAAGTCCCTAACGGTCCTGCTGGACATGAGACTACCAGGAGGACAGGTTGTAACTAGGTCATAAAGGGGTGGGGGAGGCATAACTGGTGGAATTTCCCAGCAGGGGAACTTTTCTTAAGGGAGGGACATAGCTTGTGAAATTTTCCTTTGGTTCCACAGCTGCTTTTGCAGAGTACCTGGGGTTTGGTCCCTGGCACCCACATGGCAGCCCACAGACATCTATAACTGCATTTCCAGGTGGTCTACTGCCCTCTTCTGGCCTTCAGGCATGCACACAGAACACATACATGCAGACCAAACACACACAGGCATAAAATAAACAAGCCTTCCGTACAACAAATGTCAAGGTCACAGACAACAAAGATTAGGGCACCGCTGGAGAACAAAGAACCATGAAAACATCAGTGGTTCATTCATTTTTCTTACTCTGTAGGGCACTAGCAGAGCAGCAGACAAAACCTATCCAAGAAACATAAATTAGACAGCAAACCAACCATAGCAGCCTTATTCTCCTGGTCACTGTGAATTATTAAATTTTATTATTATTTATCTATTTAGGAGGTGCAGGGAATCAAACCCAGATCCTCTGGAAGAGCAGCAAGTATTCCTAACCACTGAGCTGTCTCTCCAGACCCCAGCTATATTTTATCAAGAAGAAACTATTGATTCTCATTTATAGTTTACTAAAATACCCTTGTTTCTAGGACAGACACTCTGAAGTATTTGAAGAAGACAAAGAGGTGTCACAAATTATTCTTAAGTGTTTCAAAAAAGTTAAACATATAGAGAGTGATAAAAGCCAATGTGCATGGTTAATATTCAGGAGTTTTGGGGAATCTAGGTAAAAGGTATATGTCAATTCTTTTATTAGTGTAGCGACTGAAAATGCTGTTATATCAAAGGTTTAAGAGGACAGCCCTAAAAAGGAGGCCTATAACTACAAAAAAGAAAGAAACGAAGGAAGGAAGAAGAAAGAAAGGAAAAAGACCTGTAATTCTGAGATTGCAATGTGGTCACCAAGGTGACACACCTGAGGGTGGTGTCTGGAATAACACAGGCACATTAATAATGTATATGATTTTGTCAGATAAAATACGGTAATCATTGGCTTGTTTCAATCTTTGTGTGCGTGTATATGAATGCACACATAGGTGTGTGTGTGTGTGTGTGTGTGTGTGTGTGTGTGTGTGCAATGCTTATGTGCATGCAGGAACATGCATGTCATAGTGTACCTGAGGAGGTCAGAGGACAGACAACCTTAGGTGTCGGTCTTTGCTATCTCTCAGGTGAGGCATACTCAAGGCTATCTGGCCTGCTGGCTTCTAACAAATTCTCCTCTCTTCACCTCCCATCTTGTCAGGGGCACTGGAGACACAGCCATTGCAGAGACCGTACCCAGCTTTTGGGTTGTGGGGATTCAAACTCAGATCTTCATGCACACACAGCAAGCACCTTACCACTTACTAGTCCTAATTGGTTTTTTGTTTGTTTGTTTTGTTTTTGGGACAGGGTTTCTCTGTGCAGTCCTGGCTGTCCCAGAACTCACGATATAGAACAAGAGATCCTCCTGTCTCTGCCTCCTGAGAGCTGGGATGCTTACAAAAGGCAGACTCTAGCCTCCGGCCGAAGTCTTTTACATTCAGAACCCAGTGTGTGGGAAGCCTTTAGTGCTCTGAGCGTTGCTGCTGCTGAGAACCACGCACACTGGTTGATTACCTGCTTGAGCCTCGCCTCATCCAGAGAATGGACCCCAGCAATATGTTGAGTGAGTTAAGACGTCAGTGTTGTGAGTAGTGTCTGCGCTCAGTAAAATGCTCACGTGTCAGCTATGCTTGCCCACTGTGCATGAGGCACACAGGTACCATCATGTCTAAGATGCTACCCTCCACTCCTGGGACGGCTCTCTAGGCAGGAAGGCAGGGCAGGTATTTAATTATAGTGGGCAACTCAGGTCCGTAAGCGAGCTGGAGCAGCCTTGGCCTGTATGAACTTGGGAAGGCATTCTAACACTGCTCCTTGGCTTGGGGCGAGTTTAAAGGGGCCTCTGGAAGGCTTCGGTCTACAGCCCACTAGCACCAAGGAATAGTATCCCATTTCTTCAGTCAAATGCTGGTTGCATAAATCTCTCCCACTTTCAAGGTTGTGTCAAGCTGTACAGGTATGGCTTGTGCACATTTCCTTGTTCAGAAATTAGTGAAAAAGGAACACTCCAAGAAAGAGACTTTTATTGATCCCCACGGCCTCCATCTCCGTCCAGTGAGTGTCCCCGGAAAAATGGATGAAGGAGGAATCTGGATCTGGGTTCGTGACCGAACGCCATGGGAAGAAATGAATATGAAGGGCTGTGCTCTGTCTGGTGCTGAGCCCTGTGCTGAGCTCTCAAGGGAATTGGGTCATAAGGTTTGCAGTCCACACAAGACGTGTGCAGCCCTAGGGGACAGTAGTGTGATCAAAGTCAATGAAGCATGCAGCCAGTGAACGGCGGGTGCAGGATCACTCTGATGCCAGAGCCTAGAGTTGATACAGATAGAATAGGTGACACAGGTCTTTAATTCCCTCTGCTCTGGCGCCGTCAATGCAATGCCTTGGCGAGATCCCCACTGGCCCTTAACCACATGCTTCTGAGGCTGACTTTTATGATGGGAGCTACACTTTCGGTGAACATGTGCACAGGCTCATGCTTCCTGGGAACGTTCTGTCTCTTGGCTGAAACAAAGCGACTTGTAGATATCGAAGATGTCTGGCCATTTCCAGTGTCTCCCAGTGCTTCTGAATGGGTTCAAAGGCTTTGGCGATCAGGCCTAGGTCAGTCCACGTGACTCTGAAAAGAGGGGAGTAAGGTTCACCACAGACCCAGGGGTAAGCATCACAACAGTTCGCAACGAAGGACTGGAAGGGAAAAGGTTGAATACTAAGAAAGACTTGTTTGCTCTTCTAAAGGGCTGGAGCACAAACTGGCCTTCCTTTGCCTATGACGTGTTCTCTCTTCTCTGAGTCTTTCACAACCCTTGCTTTCTGGGTTACCATTCTTCTCTTAGCCTTTGGCTAGGGTCAAAGACTGTGGTCAAACTTCGGTTAAAAGCCTTTCTCACCTAGGCTCACATCTCAGCTCAGACCTCAATAGCTCTCAGAAACCATCCCGATGCCTTGAAATCAGGGGCACCCTGCATTTCCCCCCTTGCCACACTGAATTGCAGCTGCTTACACAGACTAGAAGCCCCTAGTGAGCACGGACATTATTAGCCTTGCTACTTAATGCTGAGGCCCAAGGCTTCTAGGCCATGCACACAGTAGGTATTCACTGAGCATCTGTCAGAGGATGAAGACAAGTGCTGTGGAAGTCGCTGGATGAGATACGCTTCACACAGCTCATCTTGTTTACAAAAGTCCCGAACACTCCCTTCTCTGAGATTGAGCATACTCCATAGGTAAGGAAGAGACCAGGAAGTTCCAGTTCAGAGTCAAAGCTTAACACTTGGGTAGATCAGACGCCTGCAGAAATGCAGGCAGGGACCAGCACCTGCTCAGAAATACCAGGGGCCAGGTCAATGGAAGGAGTCCCGGAGAAGCAGAGGCAGTGGGGAGACAGAATGGCCTCTGAACATGGCGTCACTGCTCGAGGCAGCTGTCTGGATTGACAAGGGTGTGTTTTTCTTGCTTCCCGGGGTACAAGTGGCTAAGACTCCCCCAATCTCACACTTGCTGGTATCGGAAACTAGATAAGCCTTGTTTGTGGGGCTTCTCTTGCTCATTGTTCTACAACAGCTTGTGTTGAATAGTTTCTCTCCTCAAACCCATGCTTCTGATATGACCCTTAGTTAGGACTAAGGTTTTTGCAGGTGTAATTAGAGCAGAGTCTGGGGATGAAATCATTATAGATTTAGAGTTGGCTCTTAATGTAATAATGTTCCGTAATTTTAGCTTTGATTAAAAATAAAATGAGGTGCTGGCGAGACGTCTCAGTGGGTGAAGGCTCTGGCCACCGAGATCCACTTAACTTCAATTCTCAGGACCCACTTGGTGGGAGGAGAAAACCATCTCCTGTAAGTTTGCCTCTGACCTCCACGTGTGTACTGGGGTACGTGCATTCATGCACACACTTAATCAATTAATTAAAGCAAAAGCCAAAAAAAAAAAAAAGTCAAGGAAAAATAAACCTAGTGACTTAGGAAAATAGCAGAGGACACAAAGTTACAGGGAAAGAGGCCATATAGAGAGGAGACGAGGGATGTGCAGTGATGCAGCCAAAAGGCTAAGACACCAAAGAGAGGAAGGAGCCAAGAAAATTGGGAAGAACTCTGCTCTAGAACCTCCAGAGGGAGAAGGGCTGACACCTTAGCTTCGAAACTGCGAGGCAAGCGATCTCTGTTGTTTAAAGGATCACTCGTTACCGGGGTTCTAGGAAACTAGCATGGACAGCAATTCCAGCACCGCCATCGGATGCTCATGGCATCCTCAGTTACTACAAACAACATTAGTTCAGATATTTCCAGAAGTTTCCTGGGAGGGGGTTACCTCCCCCACTGAGGACCACTGTGATAACAGGGCAGATAGATCAGAGGACCAGAAAGGACTCAGATGAACTTAGATTTAAATTCCAGCCCTGCCCAGAATGGCTACGTGATGCCGGGCAAGTTGCTAACTTCTCTGATCCACAGTGTCCCCGTGAGGGGAATGGGACACACAGAGGAGCCTGTATCTCACAGAACCATCAGTGCTGACGCAACAAGACGATGCCCAGAACGCGCTTTGCAAGGCATCGAACCATCAATCAGCTAGTACTCAACAAACAGTAACTGAAGCAAGGATGGGCCCAAGTGCGTTTCTTAAGCAACAGAAATATTACCTAATGGGTAGCGAGTACACAGAGAGCTAACAATGGTGATTTCCACTATTATTATTCAAATCCAGCCGGCTGACTCACTCAGCCATGCAATAGAGCGGCCTCCACACCCAACACCACAGCACCGGCTCCTCTGGGGCGGAGGTGACGCTGGAGGGCCTGCCCATCGTTTCGTGTTTCCTGCGCACTTTTCCCTCCCCCGTCCTATGGATCATAATAGCCTTGCAAGATGCATGCACAGAGTAGTCACCGAAGAGTGCTGTCCCCATTTTATAAAGGTGGAAACCACTGGGAGGTTTACCCCACGTCGACGCCAGCAACCAAACCACGGCTGGAACCCTGGAGCATGAAAACAATCTGCCTCTGGGCCTGGGGAGATGGCTCGGTGGATAAAGTGCTTGCTGCGCGAGCATGAGGACCTGAGTTCAGATCCCATGCGTCCACAGAAAAGAGCTAGGACATGCGGGGGGTGGGATCGAGGTGCTGGTAACCTTGATGCTGGGGCTGATGTGGCGACAGAAGAAAGGATTACTGGGGCTTACTTGCCAGACAGCCTGGCCAAAAATCAGCAAGCTCTGGCTGCAGTGAGAGTGGAATCACATGCTGTAATCCCAGCACAGAGGGGACAGAAGGATCATGAGTTCAAGGTCAGGCTGGGCTCTATAGGGAATTCAAGGCCAATCTGGGCTACTTGAGACCCTACCTCCAACAAACAAACCAAAGCAAAAATTTAAAAAAAACGATGATCAGAGGTCGATTTGAAGGACAAGAGGGGTGGAGCAGCAGTCTACGTGCTGTTGCAGTGACCAGCTGTGTATGCAAGCTATCCTGCACTCCAGCTGCTTCTTTCAACATTAAGAAACTTGCTTGGGGGGTTGGGGATTTAGCTCAGTGGTAGAGCGCTTGCCTAGCAAGCGCAAGGCCCTGGGTTCGGTCCCCAGCTCCGAAAAAAAAAAAAAGAAACTTGCTTGGTAGTTTGTCCAAGACTGAGGAGACAGCAGGAAGGAGGAGGCAGGCTTGAAAGGAAACTGAATCTGAGAAGGGGCAAGAGTTGAGCCATGTGGACACCTGAGGGGAGACTGAGGGCATTGCCGTGGTAAGGGTTCTGAGGCAGGAGCCTGCCTGGCCTGTTTGAGGGGACTGCCAGGGAACCAGTGTGACTGGAATGAATTACAGGTCAGGAGGTCTAGGTAAGAACTGAGTCAGGAGAAGAGCTAGCAGGGGCAACTGGGACTTAGAAGGGACTCTGGATTTCACCTTGAGCAGACAGGAAGTTATCTGAATTCTGCACCGAGAGGCGTGATCCAATTTATGTCCAACCCGTGCCTTGGCTGAGTGTGAATACACTGCATGGCGTGAGGGAAGAAAGAAAGCCTTTCCTCCCTCTCCCCCTTCCTCCCTCTCTCCCTCCCCCCTCTCCCCCTTCCTCCTTCTCCCCCTTCCTCTCTCTCCCCCTTCCTCCCTCTCCCCCTTCCTCCCTCTCCCCCTTCCTCCCTCTCCCCCTTCCTCCCTCTCCTTCTTCCTCCCTCTCCCCCTTCCTCCCTCTCCCCCTTCCTCCCTCTCCCCCTTCCTCCCTCTCTCCCTTCCACTCTCTCTCCCTCCCTCCTTCCCTCTCTCCACCCCTCCCTCCCTCCTCTCCCTCCCTCCCCCTTAGCCTTTCCTTTCCTCCCTTCTCATCTGCCTCCTCCCCGGTTTCCTGTCCCTTCCCTCTTCTCCTCTCTTTCAGTTTTACTGACATCTGACAAAGTGCACAGTGACAAAGTGACATGTAACAGCAGTCACTTAGGTAACACATGGTGGTGGTTTAGACCTTGATAGCTGGAGCGGTCAGAAGTTGCACTCTGCACTTAACGTTGAAGGAAGAGCCCGTGAAATCTGGCGAGAGATCAGAGGCGGAGTTGAGGCTGGACGCTCAAGGGCTGGCGTAGGATGGCTCCCCCAGTTGCTGAACTGAGCTCATGCATCTACTAAGATGAGGAAGAAGGTGCAAGAGTGGGTTTGCAGAGAGAGCTGAAAAGACCAGGACTTCAGTGGGAAGATGAAATTCAACATGCCTGCCACGCAGCCAGGAGCAGAGGTTCAACATGCAAGGCTGGAGTGGAAAAGACGATGTTTACCTTATAGTTGTATTGATTTATAATCGATAGACAGCAAGCTTACATACTATAAAAAGTATATGGTGACGAACTTGGTAAGCTTTAGTCTATTGATACCCATCGTCCTGGATATATGTAGTCTTAGGTAGTCCTGGTCCTCAGGTAGTCTTTCCCACGGTCCTGTTTCACTGGATCTTCCTGCCCCAGGCAGCTACTGCTCTGTTTCTGTCATGATAGACACTGTGTAGTTTTCAGAATTTCATACACAGGCATCTGCACAGCCATCTTATGTTTCCTGGCTTTTCTCACTCACATCCTTATTCTGAGGTTTATGCGTTTCCTCAACTGAAGTAGCACTCACTTTCCGACATCACTCACGGGCAGGAACTCAGGCACAGCAATGGCTTCCGACTTCTATCTGTGGGTGAACATTTGGGTTGCTTCCTCTTTGAGACTATTGAAAATAGAGTTGCCTGGGGCTGGAGAGACAGCTCAGCGGTTAAGAACCCAAACTGTTCCTTCAGAGGACCTCAGTTTGGTTCCTAGCACCCATGCCGAATGTCTCACAACCACCTATAACTCCATCTCCAACGGGATCTGATGTCTTTGGTGCCTGAGCGCTTGCATAAACGCGATCACACCTGTGCTCGAATATTCACGCACCAAATAAAATTTTAAAAATTTTAAAGTTAGGTCAACATTCTTGTCTTCGGCCTTGATATCTTTAGGTAGGCTTAAATGCCTTCTCTTGGGTGAGTGTCTCAGAGTACATGACGGGATCACGTGGTAAAGTATTCTAGATCTTCAAGAAACTGCTGAATGATTTCCAGAGGGATTGTGCTATTCTGTGTTTGGGTTAGCATAAGTTCTATGTACTTAGATAGGAGTTTATTGGTAAGTTATAGCTTCCCCCGTCACTTCCATAGGAAGGAAATGTTGAGTATCTGCTGCTCCATGGTCTATACACAGCTAAGAGCTACACGTGGCAGCTCTGTTAAAAGCAGACTAAACCAGGGCTCGAGAGATGGCTCAGTGGCTAAGAGCATTGACTGCTCTTCAGAGGTCCTGAGTTCAATTCCCAGCAACCACATGGTGGCTCACAACCATCTGTAATGGGATCTGATGCCCTCTTCTGGTGTGCCTGAAGACAGTTATGATACTCATATACTCAAATAAATATAATAAATCTTAAAAAAAACCAACAACCCCAGACTAAATCTATGATGTGGTCCCATAGGTAGTAATGAGTCGGAATGACACCATTGCAGCCATTGTGACACAGTGCAGTGAATTACTGGTGTGTTTGCGATGCTCCTGGTGTATTTAATAGTGAGGGCAAACTATTATGTTTGTTTAAGTAAAAAGTAGACTTTTAAATGTTATATATCCTTTCTGTTTACATACTATGCTGTACTATACCAGCAGCAGCTTCCTGGGCAGTGTGTTTACCAAATCACTGGGTGGGCGTGTCATTCTCTCTGGTGTTTGATTTAATCTCGGGTAAGTCTTGCTTATCGTGGCCGTGAGTGAGGTAGGCTGAGCTATGAATATTTATACCCTTTAGTCCTTTAGGAATGCAGAAGGCCGCCTAAGTTTGCTCACGTACACTCCTTGGTGTTTGTCCAATGGTGCAATAGTTTGACAACCCATTTTCCAGAGTGTTTCCTTGTTAAGCAACACAACATTGTCCATTTGTTTGTTTGTTTGTTTGTTTGTTTTTGAGACCAGGTCTCAGGAAGCCCAGGCTAACCAATAACTTCCTATGTGCCTGAGGATGACCTTGAACTCCTGACTCTCCCATTCCTTCACCTGTTGAAACCCCTCCCACCCACCCCCACCCCCACCCCCACCCCCAACCCACCCCCACCCCCACCCCCGTGAAGAGGTGAGAATGAAAAGCAGGTGCAGACTGACTTTGCCCACCTGGGGACTCTAATTTCAGGTGATTCATTGTCCCCATATTTAAAGCAGAGTACAGCTTGGGAAAGGTTTCCAGGCAACATTGGTTCACCCAGTCCACTTCCAGGTGCACAATAAACCCTAAGGTATTCCTTCATAGAAACTCCTGTATAAAGCACATGTGACCACGAGGGTGGGTTCTACAACTAAAAGCCCTAGGATTGGGCTGGGGAGATGGCTCAGTGGTTAAGAGCACTGCTGTTCTTCCAGAGGACCCGGGTTCAATTCCCAGCACCATATGGCAGCTCGCAACCGTCTGTAACACATCTTCCAAGGGATTCAACACTCTCACGCAGTCAATCATAGAGACCAACCACCATTGCATATGAAATAAAAATAAAGAAAATGAAGAGAAGGCCTAGAATGCAGTGTAGTCTCTGACCTCTAGTCTTGGGGAGGAAGAATCTGGGATAAATCATTCTGGGGCGTTGGGTGAGGTCCACCTCTATAGCCAAAGGTGGGGGAGGTCTGCCTCCACAGACAGCAAAAAGGTCACCAGGTCATTAACGAAATCTACTCTCAGCTTTCTGAATGGAATGTAGGCGTTTGATTGTTGTCTCCTCCACTGAGGATGCTCCCCTGCCTGATGAACATTCCTGGGTTCTCTTAGTGCTTCCCTGCGACTACAGGGACCTCAGTGCCCCCAACACTTACCAGTGCTGGGATGCCATGGGTACCAGCACACTCAGATTGGTTGTGTGCGTGTGTCCATGTGTTTTTTAAATGGCATTAGGAGTTGATGTTGATCACAATCGAAATCTAGGGGTAAATAAATACACAGTATCTTTTCTCTCCCATTCCCAGGCCCCCTTCCACAGGGAAAAAAAAAATTCCAAATGTCTTTTTGGTCAGAGTTGCCCCTCTTATTGTTTTAAACAGATGGCAGCTTGGTCTTCTTTGAACTTCAATATATCTATCTAAGAATCCCAAGAAAGAAGTCCTGCTGCTATCCCCGGTGGTCTCCCAAGCAGTGAGTTAACTGAATGGAGGATGACTGGCAGGGGTCTTCTGCAAACTGAGGGCCACTGGGAAATGTGCAGAGACAAACCCTCACAGCAGGTTACCAGCCCCTTCATTAAAGCTCCGAATGGCAGCTGACCCATTTGTGGCTACTGGTCCATTTCGTACTGCCAGGATGGCCCCTGTTTAGATAGCAGTAGCAGAGTACCATGCACCTTCCTGCCTCCCCCTTGAACCACACTACAATTGTTGGTGGAAAACAGACCACCCCAATACCTTCCACTTGTGGAGTCCTGGGTTTGACAGCTGTCAGGTTTGCTCTGGGGTTTACTCCATTTGTGGAATTCTGAAAACTTTTGATGCCCTTAGTAAAACCCTCACCACGATGGCTTCCACAATTTGCCAGGAACAAGACTCTCTCTGGAACTCCCCCTTCTTGACTCTAGCTGCCCCTCTTTCTAATCCCTTGAGGTAAAAGGCCCTTTCCTTCCTCCCTCCCTTTTATCTTAGTGTCAACAGGCTACACTCCCAAGCCAACAGAAAGAAAGAATTTCAGTATTAACTGTATTTTTTGCCAATTTAGTGATTTATTACATGAGTGAGTTAAGGTTTATATTTTTCCAAACTTAACGCACCTTGAAACTCACACTGCTTTACATGCATTTAAATGTTCAGAAAAATGTGGTTTTCGACCACAAATCATAAAATTTACCATTGAAAAAATTACCAGCTTAACCACCTTTAAGCGTCCCAAGTCATTAACTACAAGCCATAAAAGATCCCGAAAAGGTTCTTGGTACACATTATCCCAAGATTCTGAAGACACACCAGTCTCCTTTAGAGACTTGTCTTGAATTCATATTTATTTTAAAAAACCAATCAGTTTCTCTTTCTTTTTGCAACACGAGACTTTGCAATGATAGAAAAACTGCAGCTAGCACGTGTGAGGCTGCAGGCAGTGACCACAGACCAGATCTTCACTACACCACGGGGCAGAGACTTCTGCCAGTCTCTGCCAGCTTTCTGGACCTGCGCATTCTGGCGGGGAGGATGAACAGTATTATTGCAGGATCTATGCAAAGATTTGCATGAAATAGGCTTAACCTGGTGCTAAGGACAGAGAAGACACTAGGCAAACCCCAGCTGGTGTTGTGACTATCAATTGAATAGCGACTCTCAGAGAAAAGATGGCCTGGGTTTAGGCATCTGAATAGGCACGCACCTTTGCTAGGTCTCCACCGCGAGGCGCAAGGGAGGGGGAGGATTATCCGAAGCCCCGCCCCTACAAGCGGCGTTCAGTTGTCTAGGCAACGCTCTGCAAGGTCGCGGCCAAAGTGAAGCCGGACATCTTACTGAAGACTCACAGAGCACCACAGGCTGAAAGATGTCTGAGGAGGACTCGGACAGCGCGATCACTGACTCCCAGACGGAGGAGGAAGGCGAGCTGCCAGTCATCCAACTGTGCGGGCTGGTGGAGGAGCTCAGGTACCTGTATCATGGGCCTCTGCGGCCTCGAATGTAGCTTTGCAGACCACTCACGTCTACGCGGAGCCCCACGGTGACTCACCTCATTACAGTGGAGGAGGAACTTGCGTTTGCCTGGTTAGCCTTGCTGCTTTCCTGGTTAGCCGTGCTGCTTTCCTGGTTAGCCGTGCTGCTTTCCTGCTCCTGAACTGACAAGTCACCGATGGAGCCTGAACAAGGTGGAGAGGCAAGGGGTCCGGATCAGACAGGATTTAATGACGCTAGAGTTTTTGGCTTGATGTCTCCCTGGTGCTGGGAAGCTGCCTTCCCAGTCTATATCAAGTGGCCTCCTAAGAGCCCTTTTCCAAAGTTAGTTTTAAGATGAACATTATTAACATGGCGGCTCGGTGAAAACTAAGCTATTGAAATGATTTGATTGAGGCTTTGTGGGCTGAATAAGTATTTAAGTGTGGAGACGATGGAGAGGACTGATTGGCCCAGTATGGCCATTTTAGGAGATTGAACACATTCTGAAGTTTTCTTCCTTAAGGTCGTGCAGATTCAGAGTCAGGCTCACGGAAGGCTCCACGGAGATCACAATATGCGCTGAAAAGACAAGATGTCTTGATTTTCCTGTTTTCCATTTGGCTTCTGTACTAACCTCAAAACTGAGGAATTAGTTTGACAGTCCGTGTAGGCCTCAATACCACCCTCTTTCCGCATATGTACGTGCAGATACAGTGGGAACGTTTTGGGACTGGAGATGCAGCTCTCACCCCTGCCCTAGTATTCATGGGGCCATGGGTTCAATCCCGGTGCCCCACTCCACACACATTAAAGTTGGGCACGGTGGCTCACACTTTGAGTCCCAGCACCTCTGAGGTAGGTGAAGTTCTGTGAATTCAAGGTTAACCATGGTATACATAGCAGGAGCTCTAGGTTACCCAGGGATGCATTACATGGTGATAACCCTGTATCTTACTTACTTTTCTATTGCTGTGGCAAAAAAGACTGTGACCAAAGCAACTTAAAGAAGAAAGCATTTAATTTAGTGGTTTACTGCCACAGAGGGTTGGAATTCATGATGATCATGGTGGGGAGCAGGCATGGCACTAGAGCAGTAGCTGAGAGCATCCATCTGTTGCACAAACACAAGCAGAGAGCAAGTGGTGCCTAGGCTTTCAGAACCTCCACCCCACCCCCATGACACACCTCCTCTTCCAACAGCATTATGCCTCCCAATCCTTCCCAAACAGTTCCACCAGTTGGAGACTAATCATTCAAATATGTGAGTCTAAGGGGGTCATCTCATTCAAACCACCATACTCTGTCTCTAAACAAAAACAAACAAACAAACATAAAAGGCAAGTTTTATGTATGAGAAGTAGTGATGAAGGTCATGATCTTGGCATATACAAGGCAAGCTAGATATGCTATATCTCTGGTTGTTTAAGAGCCACTCTTCAAATACTTCTTCCATTTATGATCAATGTCCAATGGAATTTCTAATCTGGAGGCTGGTGGTAAAAGAATAGGGAAAAACAAGACAAAGGGAGTATCTGGAGATGACTGGTGGATCTAGATTGCTTCAAGAAAGCGGTCACTTAGAAGAACTTTTACAAATGAGTTAGATGACATCCGGAGGTGTCAGCGGCCACTGTCACCAATAGGACACCAGCACTCTGAATCTTGTAGCTTCTTAGACCCAATAGCCAAGAGATCTAAGATACTCTAGCATAATTCCATGGCCCAAAGCTGACCTCAGGCCACAGAACTCCTTGCCCTTATCCTTAAAGAGGGGTGATATTATACCTGTTGTACAGGTGTAAAAAGGAAGGCACCAGGGAGTTTCATGTCTTGCAGAAGGCCATGGGTGTCCAGTGATGTATTAAATACTGAGTCTCTGGGGATGCTATTCACAGAATTTACTTATATGCTCTGTGTCTTGCAGCTATGGAAACTCTGCTCTCAAAACAGAAACAGAAATGTTCGAGAAATATTACTCTAGACTGGAACCCAGGGACCACCGAATGCCACGGCTATCGGATATTAAAATATCAGCAGCAGAATTTTCACAGGTACACAATGAAAGGTGAACAGTGCATGTCTGATTGGGTCAAAGAGCCACAGGACTTCCTCTCTTCGTTTTCTGATTATTCCTTCCTTTCTAGTTTCTTTCAAGTAAGGGAATCTCCTTCAGTAGCTGACTCCTCTGGAATACTTTAATTTATATGAACAAATCCCTTGAAGGCTAATATGGCGGCACAAAACTGTAATCCCAGCACTTGGGAGGCTGAGGAAGGAAAGCCATAGGGTTTGAGGTCAGCTTGGCCTACGTATGATCATGTCTCAAAAAAAAAAAAAAAAAAAAAATCCCAAGGTCCGGGAATGTAGTTCAGGAGTAGAATCCTTATGTGTAGACACTGCTCTGGGTTCAAACCCTTTCACTGAAAAAAAGAAATTCCCTCAACTGGGGAACTCAATTTACAAGGTCTGCAAAAACAGGCACGGCCGCACATCCCTTTACTCTGAGAACTCAGGAAGTAGAGGCAAGCAAAGCTCTGTAAATTGTATGTAGCCAGGCTGGTCTACACAGTGAGTTCCAGGCCAGCCAGGGATACACAGAGAGACCCTGTCTCAGAACAACAGCAGCAAACAAGACCCACCCAGCTACACAAATGAGTGAAATCGCCATCTGTCAGACTTATCTCAAAGGGCCAATCGATGTAGGAGCAAAGGGACTTACTCTGAGGTTCATACCCCAACTCTGCCATTAAGTGCTTAGAAAAATCCATGGGTTTTGTCTGTTTTGCTAAACTCGGTGGGTGGGACACCTTGCTCTGCTGTGTACATCTGAAAGCACTGAGCGCTGGCCTTTCTGTAGCCTCTAGTTGGGGTATTTCTAGAATTCCTTCCCAGGGGAGACATAAATCATAACTATCCTATCCTCCTAAGGTCCCGGCACAAACCAAAGTATCCCTACTCAGTCCTCCCCAGTCCGTATTCCCTTGCCCCTTCTGGAGACCTCATGCAATTAGGGCAGAATTGACTACAGGCCGCTGGGAGGAGTGGCCAACGATCCTCCCTGCTCCTGATGACGGCTGTCAAGAGTCCACAGGCCTGATTGTGCTGGACTCTCAAAGGTGGATAGAGCTGTTCTCCTGATGGTAACAGTTCAGCCTAGAGGATGGTGCCTTACAACCCTGCCCCACAGCCTTTCTACCGTCGAGATACATTAGACATATTTGAACTCATTGCCTTATTTAATGCAGGGCTTTAAGATGACTTAGGAAATGTCACTTCTGGCCTAACGTCCTTTCCTCTCCCAGGCTCCGCCCAGGGCACCTGCTTGTAGGTCTCGGAGTTCATTTTGATGACTACCCAAGGTTGCTGTATCACCACATCCTCCTTTACCCTGACTTGCTTTTGCTTGGGTTACAGCTCCGATCTAGGCGTAAATCCAAAATCCGTGGAGGTATGGACCGTCTGGTAGGCCTCACTGTAGAGCAAAAGCTCGATCTTGTACAGAAGGAGCTGGAAGACACGAGAGATGAAATACGGCACATGCGCGCTAACGCAGAACGGGACCTGCAGCATCACGAGGTATCCTCCTCCCTCTGGGTCCTACCACTCTGCCTGTGGGTGTCCACACCACTGCCGGTCCTTGGGGAGAAACCCATGGAGGATGAGGCAAACGGAGGACTTTCCTTTACAGACCCTACCAATAGCTATGTGTACACAACAGTCTTTAAACTTGTTTGATATAAAATATGAAAAATGATTGAACTGTCATCACCTGCCCCTATATGCTCATTACCCAGGTATGGCCTCATTGCTACAAGACCACTCTGGTTCTCCTCTCCTCACCCGAATGTTAGGAAGTGAACTCTAGGCATATTGTCTACTTTAACTATTTTATCATCTGTTTCTAAGACATGATAAGATCTGATACCCAACAGGTGAGGCGGAAGTCACAGAAGGACATAGGGATAAGCTTGGCAAACTCTTCTATTGAGGAGACTGGGGGTTGGGGATTTAGCTCAGTGGTAGAGCGCTTGCCTATGAAGCGCAAGGCCCTGGGTTCGGTCCCCAGCTCCAGAAAAAAAAAAAAAAAAAAAAAAAAAAGATCTTGTTGAGGAGACTGGTTTGGGAATCAGGTCAAGTAGGGTAAAGGAACCTGAGAACTAGGCAGAGGGTTTTTTTTGTTTTTTAAACCATTCGTGTGGGGGTGGGGTGGGGGGAGGGTTGGGGATTTAGCTTAGTGGTAGAGCGCTTGCCTAGGAAGCGCAGGGCCCTGGGTTCGATTCCCCAGCTCTGAAAAAAAGAACCAAAAAAAAAAAAAAAAAAAAAAACCAAAAACCAAAAAACAAAAAAAACCATTCATGTCTTAGAAAGCTGAATCCCATTAAGGATAATTTAGCAGAAAAACAACAAGCTAAAAGTAGTGTGTAAGGGGCCTGGCGCTCCCACGTGGGAAGACTGGAGTCTGAGGAGATCCAGCGAAGATGCTATTTCTTGTTGATAAATCAGGAGAGACTGGCCAAAACTGATTTTTGTGTGACCCAGATGCCTTCTTACTTTATTCTGTAAAGGAGTGTGTGTGTGTGTGTGTGTGTGTGTGTGTGTGTGTGTTTCAGTGTTGAAGTCCATATTTGTCATAGAATATTTTAATTTTTTTTCTTTTCTTTTTTTCGGAGCTGGGGACCGAACCCAGGGCCTTGCGCTTGCTAGGCAAGCGCTCTACCACTGAGCTAAATCCCCAACCCCCTATTTTAATTTTGAAAGACTTATTTATTCCTATTTCGTGAGTATGAATGTGTTTGCCTGCATGTTTGTTTGTTTGTGTATCACATGCACGTCTGGTGCCGTGGAGGCCAGACGAGCGTCAGGATCCCTAGCACTACAGGTAGAGAGAGTTGTGAGACAACATGCGGATGCTGGGAACATAATGGGGGCTCCCCGAGGGAGCCACCAGTGTTCTTGTCTGCTACGCCATCTCTCCGGCCCCATTAGAGAATATTCTAAAAACACGGATAAGCTAAAGGAGTATTTAAAAACACAGTGCTGCCATCACAGTGCAGAAGTAATTACTATTGGCACTTGGATCTGTCTCCCTCTAGAGTTCAGATAACTCTCTGTATGCAGAAAGCTTTTCTTTCAAGAACTGTCAGATTCTCTCATGAAGTATACCTGTTGCTTAATGTCTGTGTCAATAGAAGGCTCTCCCTTCGATTGTTCCAAGTTAACCCATGGAGTCCCAAAACCTTGGATAGCGACAAACCGGATACTATAATTTCCTCTACCTACACGTGATAAAGTTTAACTTATACGCTGGGCACAGCACATAATTTAAAATAACCAATACAGAATAGAACAGTTTTTAACAATGAACATAATGACCTGCCAGCATTTCTTTTGGATTTAGGGGCCTTTGTTAAGTAAAATAAAGGTTGCTTGAATCCCACACTGAAATCTGTCAATGGATAACACAAATGACTGCTAATTCACTAAAGGGAGGGAGGGTAGCATATATAACAGGATACACTGGATGAAAGATGACTTGTATCCCGGGTGGGACAGAATGGAAATCTTTTTTTTTTTTTTGAAATTTGAAGTCTTTATTGAACCAATTGCATGTTAGGTTACAAAGGTATTTCACTTTTCCAAAATGCTGTTTCTCTTTGTAGACCAATCTGGCCACAAAAGGCTACCTGGATAAGTATTAGCCAGAAACTTCTAAATCCCAGTGTGATCTTCTTGTGGCATTTTTCCAACAAATAATGCAGACCAAATCACAAGATGGCCACCTCACTGGTCACATGGTCCTTAGGTTAATGAGCAGAGGCTGACAGGCTGTCTCCTCACTCTTCCAAGAACCGCCCAAGTGCACACTGCAGAAGGAAAGTTTGTTTTGAATACCACAGGACAGAAGGACAGGCAGCTCATAATTCCAGTGGAAAAACAGAATGGAAATCTTATCACAATGCGCAATCTTAGAACGATGCGCAAATTAAAACCCGAATTAGTTATTTCTTGCATTTTCCGCTTACTTAACCTACAAATGGCGGCTCTGCAGACACTGAAAGTGCAGATAAAGAAGGACTTCTGTGCATACGTGTTCATTTGCAGTATCTGTCCTCCAAGCTACATAGCATACGACTAACTCGTCACCTCTCTAGATTCAAGAGGGACCCCTGCTTAGCTGGGGTTTTAGTGGTATTGTGTTGTTTTGAAACAGAGCTCACTTTGTAGCCCAGGCTAACCTCAAACTCATGGCAGTCCACCTGCCTCATCCCTCCAAGTGCTTGGATTACAGGTATGCACCACCACACCCACATTTTCCATGTATTTTACGTGGCTTGACCTTTAAAGGCTTGCTTTCTTCCTTTCTTTCTTTCATATATGTGAGTACACTGTTGCTGTCTTTAGACACACCAGAAGAGGGAATCTATGCCCTTGTTATAGATGGTTATGAGCCGCCACGTGGTTGCTAAGAATTGAACTCGGGACCTCTGGAAGAGCAGCCAGTGCTCTAACCACTGAGCCATCTCTCCAGCCCATGGCTTGACCTTGAACGGATAAAGAATACTCCGGACAGAGACAACTGGCTTTTGTTTTTGTCGGTTGCCAGCTTCTGTGGATGCTCTAACTTTCAAGGCATGTTTTTTGTTTGTTTATTTGTTTTTTTTTTTTAATTCTTTTTTTCGGACCTGGGGACCGAACCCAGGGCCTTGCGCTTGCTAGGCAAGTGCTCTACCACTGAGCTAAATCCCCAACCCCTATTTGTTTGTTTTTGAGACAAGGTTTCTCCGTGAAACCCTATCTGTTCTGGAACTCTGTAGATCAGGCTGGCCCCGAACTCAGAGATCTGTCTGCCTCTGCCTCCAGAGTCCTGGGCTTAAAGGCCTGTGCCCTGGTTTTTTTTTTTTTTTTTTTTTTTTTTTTTTTTTTTTTTTTTTTTTTTTTTAGTAATAGTGTCATTGATCAAGTTTATACCCAGAGCTATCTTTCTAGGCCTGAGAAGACACATCTAAATTGAGGCAGAAGTCAGTGGGGACGTAGGTATCCTTAGAGGATGTGCTGTTGTAGCATCTTGGAAACTTTTCTCTTGTACTATCCCAGGCTATCATTGAGGAAGCTGACATCCGGTGGAATGAAGTTCAGAGAGCAGTGCACGACTTTGAAAAAGATATCCTGAAAACCGTATCCAAGAAGAAAGGGAGCATTCTGGCCACTCAGAAAGTGATGAAGTACATTGAGGACATGAACCGCCGTAGGGTGAGTCGCTGGCCCTTAGAGCTTGGACTTGAGGACTCGATTAAGCACTCAAGGAGACAGACAGAGGCAGGTGGATGTCTGTGAGTTCCGGGCCAGCCTGATCTACTTATTGAGCTCCAGGCCAGGGCTATGTAAAGAGAGCCTGACTCGAAGGGGAAATAAGGATGAATTCTTAGGACAATGATGCAGAAATGGCCCGTGTGTCCCGGGCTCCCTCCAGTTGCCCCACTGCTGCTGTTACGGGCATCTCCCAACAAGACAGCGATGCCTGTGGGTCAGTAAAGGGGTGAGCCACTCTGCGGATGCTTTCAGGGAACAACGTCTGCTTTATTACACGCGAGCATCCGCTTCCACGGTGGCAGCCTGTCTACTGTGATTGGTTAGCACAGTACCGCGGACTGGATGCTCGCACCACCAGGATCTCTGTGCAGACGCAGCACATTAAAGGAGACTTGGAGAGCGCAGACTTGTCCACGGGCCAGCTCCTTCAGCTTCTTCAGCTTCAGCTTCTTCAGCTCCTTCAGCTTCTTCAGCTCCTTCAGCTTCTTCAGCTCCTTCAGCTTCTTCAGCTACTTCAGCTCCTTCAGAATTCAGTGTTCTGGCTTCTGAGGCATGGCGCGCCGTGATTCTTACTTAGACGTACAGCGCGCCAAACAGACTGACTGCCAGGTCAGGCCTGCGTTTTCTCCTACGCTCCACCATAACACTCCCCACCTATGTAAAACATCTCCAAATGTGTGTTTTTAAGCTTTTTAAACATTTTATGTGTATGGCTTTCTGCCGTTGTTCTCGTTTGTTTTGGTTTTTGCCCATGTGTATGTTTGCGCACCACGTGCACGCCTGGTGCTCGTGTAGGCGGAAAGAGACTGCCAGGTCTCCTGCAACTGGACTTACGAGTGGTTGAAAGCTTCCACGTGGGTGCTGGGAACCAAACCCGGGTCGGTAGAGAAGCAACCAGTTCTCTTAAGTGCTGAGCCATCTCTCCAACCCCCAAAATGTGTGCCTTAAGTGCATGCTCATTAAGGCAAAAACAAAAAGGGGAAACAAAAAATAAAAGCAGAAACCCAGCCAGGATGATCATTAGTAAGTAGTATCTGATTGGTTTCCTCTTGTTTGTTATCTTGAAACAACAAGATCTGTGTGTTTCCTTGGGGAAGTCTGGTTACTGCATAGGCTTTTCCTCTCCTTCCTGTTGGGAGATGGACCCAGACAGGCATGAAAAAGAAAGGGGAATTAGGTGAAGAGAACATGCTTTCAGCCGCAGAGGTTTTTGTAGCAAGTTAATAAGCATGTAACCTGTTGAGTGGGGTTCTTAATCCTAACCCACTATGAATGATTAAAAAAAAAAAGTTTGCAGCCAATCATCCAAACAACAGGCCAAAGAGCCCCAGGTCTGTATCGTCAGTAAAGGGCGCCCACACAGCACCACACCCAATGTCAAGTGCGCTGTAGCACGGGCACAGCGTCCACCCAGTTTCCTCTGTGCCTTGGCTTCCGGTGAAATGCCGTCCCAATACCAGTTTGGGCAGAACTACGACGGCTAGAAAGAAATGACTGAATGTCACTCCTACACACTTCCGGTTTGCAGTTTCAGATTTACTATTCAGAGCAACAGGGGGATGGGTTAATAATTGATTAAAATGTATGTGCATTTTTTTCCCCTTAGGATAACATGAAGGACAAATTGTGTTTGAAAAATGTTTCTCTCAAAGTTCAAAGGAAAAAGATGCTTTTACAACTGAGGCAGGTATGTGGTTCTTTTCTTTCCTTTTACAAAGGTACCCTAAGTGTCTTCATCAGCGTTTCATTGTTGGGAAGAGACGCTGTGACCACAGCAACTCTTATAAAGGAAGACATTTCATTGGGGCTGGCTTACAGCTTCAGAGGTTTAGTCCATTATCATCATGGGGGAAGCATGGCAGTGTGCAGGCCAATGTGCTGGAGAAGGGACTGAGAGGATCCAAAGGCAGGAGAGAGACTGTCCGACTGGGTGGGACTTGAGCACTCCAAGACCTCAAAGCCAGCCTCCATAGTGACACACTTTCTCCAACCAGGCCACACCTCCTTGTTGTGCCGGTTCTATGGGCCAAGAATTCAAACACATGAGTCTACGAGGACTGTTCCTATTCAAACCACCACACTAAGTAATATCCCTACCCATCTTCCCACCTACCCTTGGCAATTGTCCCTGTCTTAGTCTCCAGAGTCTTTGAACAGGTTATTTCACACAGTAGAAGAACTTTGCAGTTGTTATTAATTTATGGGTCTTGAGATGGAGAGATGTTCTAGTTTCATTTCTCTGCCTTGAGAAAAAGCAACTTAGGGTAGAAAGGATATTTTTTAAGCTAACAGTTCCAGGTTATGGTCCATCATCATGAGGGAGTCAGGGTGGCAGGGACTTCAAGCACACATACATCACATCACATCCACATTCCTGCACTCAATACAGTTCAGGACCCCTTGCCTAGGGGATGATGCTACCCACAGTGGGCTGGGTCTTCCTACATCAATTAGTCTAATTAAGACTCCCCCACAGGCCAGCTCAGTGCAGACAAACCCTTGTTGAGACACTCTTTCTAGGTGATTCTAGGTTGTGCCAATTGGTCAATTAACGCTAATCAACACAGGAGATGATGATCTTGGATTTCCTGGCTGCACCCAGCATCACTCACCTCCTTATGAAAGAAAGGAAAAGGGGTGAGAGGAAATATAACCGCAGAGGTCAAAGTGATGATAACTGTGATATAGAAAGGGGTCACAAGCCAAGGAATACAGGCAGCTTCCAGAAGCTGGGAAGACCAGGGCAGTGCTCTTCCTAAGCACCTCCAGAGGGATACAGCGCTGATAACATTAGGATTTTAGAGTCAAACCCACTCAGACCTTCAGCCTCCACACTGGGAAAGTAAGATACCTACAGGCAGTTAAGCCACTGGGTTTATAGCAACTTGTTACAGCGGCCAGAAGAAACCAATATAGCTTCTGGGCAGGCAAACTTGAGGCTTTCTGTAAATACAATTGGTTTGAATTTGAGATTCTTACGACACATGTGTAACTTTTTGAGGGATGTGGCTGACTGGCATCATTGCAGTGATTAAGCGTTTCAACAGCTGACTTCATGGGCTCCCAATTAAAGGCAGGAGGGCTGATATGGCCCACGGATTCTGAAACACGGTCTACTGTCCATCACTTCCTTGCCCAATGTTGTTTTTTTTTAATCACTGTATCAATGTGGGCACTGATGACATGTGCATCAGAGGTAGCCATGAACCCATGGAACTGAGAAGGACAATGTTCATGCTGGGCAACTGTTGCTTGCTTGACTCAAGATCCAAAAAGACCTTGACAAGCTGGAGCAGCCCTAGCGTGACTAAGGAGAAAGACAAGACTCCCAGATTACCTGCACAGGCACAGGCTTAGGTGTAGAGTCTATGGCAGTCAGTTCAGCGGGAGCCCAATCTGTCCTAGAAACACAAGCCAGACCAAGGAGGGACTGGCTCTGCTCTGCCCTTCCCCAGGCAGCCCCACCAATATGAACTCCACACTTGAAAGTAGCAGTGTGGTGAGCACAAGAGGAGGTTGAATGGCTGTTTGTGCCTAGAGCTACTGTGGAAAGAAGGGAGGGCTCTAGAAAAAGAAGAAGGGGTGAGCTCCTGGTCTCCAAGGTTTCGTGACAAGGGGCTTAAGGGGCTTGAAGTAAGGAGTATGTGGATGGCCTTTAACCTATATGACATTGCTCTGCAGAGATGACAGGGATGTGAGCCCTTTCCCTAAGCTTACAGGCAAATGGGGTATAGTATCCTGAGAGGAGGATAGCTCAACTCTGTATAAAGGTAACAGAGATATGAGGGCCTAGGGCTATGCTGTCAGAGGCTCAGTGGAGACCTGGATTACCCTGATTGCAGAAAACAGACTACAGTGTTGCTAGGTGAATGGAATCTGGATTTATGGAAATTGTGGCATTTGCAAGGAGCAGCAACCCCAGAACTTTATGCGTCCCAGTAGACTTGTAGAGGTAGGAACGACAACAGCCCCAAAGCTGGCCACTGCTCCCACAAACAAGAGGGCATGAGCCTGGACAGGAAGCAGGCACAGGTTAGAGAGACTCCTTTTACTAACAAACCTACAAAAATGTAGACGAAAAGAAAGGGAAATCATGGGCAGTCCTTTGTGTGTTTCCAGGTTTAAAATTGACTTTATTGTTCGTTTTTGAGACAAAGTCTTGCCACATAGCTCACTATGGTTTCAATCTAAAAGTCCCCCTGCCTCAGCCTCCCAAACGCTGGGATTACAGGCTTGTTTCACCAAACCCAGATTATAAATCACGTTCAAATGGCCAGTTTTAGACTGCCTTTCTTGCTCTGTTGAAGTACCACTTTCCCTGTGGGCGTCTCCCTCCCTGTGGGCGGTCTCCCTGGCTCTAGAGCTTCTGTATGCTCTTTCCCTTTTGCTCTCCTGTACTCCTTGGATGTGTTCCTTGAGACCCAGAGGCATTGTGTTAACGGAAGCAGCCAACCCCAGTGCTTACTGCCATGCTGGTGTCTGGGATGGTTTCAGAGAACGATGGCAGATTGCGGGGGTCGGGGGGTGAGGGGGTGGGGGGGGTGGGGGGTGGGGGGGTTAAGTTTACCGTCATTCCTCACCTTGCCTCTGTTCTTTCTGAACCACAGAAGGAGGAGGTGGGCGAGGCCCTGCACGACGTTGACTTTCAGCAGCTGAAAATCGAGAATGCTCAATTTTTGGAGACGATCGAAGCAAGGAATCAAGAACTGATCCAGCTGAAGCTGTCCTCTGGGAACACCCTGCATGTTCTCAATACCTACAAAGTAAGCTCCGCCCCTGGGCCAGGCTCCCTGCCAGGCTTCCCACAGCCATCTGCCCCACCTCAGGGAGGACCCTGTGAACCATTCACCCAGCCTGCAGGCATCTCCTGCTTCCCCCCCCCCCCAACTTCTCTTGACTTGGCAAAGCCTGCTCTCCTAAAACCCCCAGAATGTTTTCACCATCCTAGCGGTACACAAGGCGCACCCGGGAGCGTTCCCTTTTTGAACACATGTGTCTGTGCTATATTCCCACCCTGATTTAGGGGCCGGCGAGAGACACAGTTCTGGCTTGTTTTGAACTCCCTGGGTGATTTTTATGCACAGTGTTTGAAACTGAACCACATTAGGGCCCCATTTAATTGAGGTATGTATTCCGCACTTCCCTTAAAACCCTGCAAAGGAAAACAGTCTCAGCTATAAATCAGAATGCTACTAAATTATTTATCAACCAAGTTCAAGGCACTAGGGAGAGAAGAGAGGCGCTATTAATAATTAAGCAGGGACAATGGACATGAATGGAGCCTATCCTCAGCAGACCAAGCCATCTGGTCACCCTGTGAGTGATGAAGTACCGCAGTGGGCCCGCAAGACAGGCGAACTTGTCTCACTCCAGAGCCTGCGAGCTAAGAATGGCTTTCACTGAGGAGCACAGGCAAGTAATTGAACAATGGAGAACACTGTCAAACCAACACAGAAAAACTGACCTGTCTTCTACAAAGTCCATTTACACACACACACACACACACACACACACACACACACACACACACACCATATCCTATTATTTTTAGTGTGCATATGTGTGCTTTTGGGCGAGCATGTTATCGCGTACATGTGCAGATCAGAGTACAGTTTAAGAGTCAGATCTCTCCTACCATGTGGGCCGCAGGGATTAAACCCAGGCAGTTGGGCCTGGTGGGAGGCAGGGCTACTCACTGAGCCACCTCACCAGCTCTGTTCAAAAGTGTTAACCTGGTCATATGGTCTTACTTTCATCAGTAAAACACTTGTAGGAACTGAGGGCTTTTCCCTCATTGACATAAGTAACTACATACCGTGTAAAATGTTGCCCCTGGTCCTGCAAAGCTGAAAGTTTACTATCTGGCTCTCCGCAGAGTGAGTTTGCTGACGGGCGACCCTGTGCCTGGGTGACAATGGCTGTAGCTTGGGTAGCTTTCATGTGGCCTTTGTTTGGCCCACAGAACTGTGATTAATTTGTAGCGGGTGTCTATAATCCCTGCGCTTGGGGATAGGGTAGGGCAGCTGGGGCAGTACAGCGAGACTTTGCCTCCTCTGAACAAACAAAACTACAAAAAGCCTTCACACACACACACACACACACACACACACACACACACACACACACACAAAGTAAAACAAAGTGAATTTGACTCTGATACTGTGAGAGACCAATGCTTGCTCAACATTTTCCTTTACAAATAAACAAACAAACGACAACAAGAACTAACTAAAGCAGAGCCGCTGAGGATTTTGTCCAGTCATAAGTGAGAAGCAGCCGGCACTGCCTGCCCTGCATGCGTGCCAGTTGACCTTCTCCATCCCCCACAGCATGGAGAGCTATCAAGCCAGCATTTCGAAGCTCACGCACGATCAGTGAGCAGATCATCCACATTTGGCTTCTCCCTTCTGAACATTGCTTCAGGATGGGACAGGACTCCAGCTCCCACTGGCCCTTGACCGTATCCCACAGAGACAGTCCAGTCCAGCAGCTCTGGGCCTGCCTGGACTTGTGGAGTTTGCGCAGTGGGGCTATGGTTTCCATGGTGAAGTGCTAGGTTGCAGAGCTTGTCCTCACAGTGTACACAACTGCAGAGAAGGGAGCAGCAGCACAGCCGGCCAGTCAGAACGCTGCCCGAGAGCCGATTTCCTGTCAAGGTGAATAAAGACGGAGCTGAAGGAAATGCTCTGTCAGAGGCTGGGCCAGAGTAATGAACTGAGGGAGAAGCCATCTTGCCTCTTCCTGTTGACTTCTCTCATGTCCCAGCTGTCAGCTCTTGTGAGAGAAATGGAAGAACTGGAGTGACTTGGGAAGTTCCCACTTCACTTGGGATTGGATGGTTGCTCTCTTAGGGGAGAGGCGGTGCTTCAGCTGCCAGAGGCAAGGCCCGTGTCTCACGCCTGGACCGAGTTTCATGCGTTCTGTGCAATGTGCCCAGCGATAGAAAACAGGGTCTGCCCAGAGCAGGTGCTCGGCAAATAGCCACTAACGGCCAGCAGTTTGGTGTGTGTTTGGCGTGTGTATTTGGTGGTCATGGGAAGGTGAAAGCAGGAGCCATTTGGCACACATATCAAGCATCTGAGTAAGAGACCTTGTTGAGAATATTCAGATCAACTCCCCTCTATTGGCAAAACCCAGTGCCCATGCACTCCAGGCACAGTGCCAAATGCTCAAGGGCAGGGCTCTGAGCCCCTACAGGGAGACCAGGCAGGCAGACATGCTCCCTTTTCCTCTGTGGCTCTCCTGGGTGAGTGTGAGTGATTCTGGTGTTTTCTCTGACTCCATGACCTCAGGCCTGCCTGGTGAGTCCAGCAGGCATTAGCATGTGGTTACAGCCACCACGAACCACCCTTGTCTGCCTTAGGTGACCCGGTGCCCTGAGGAGGGTAGAATTCTAAGAGGTCCCCAGCCTCACTCCCAGGTGCACACCCTGAGTAATGCAAATCCAGACAGGGAATGTGACAGCTCTGGGCATGGGGTCATTTCCCTGATGCAACTTTGTGGCAAAGCTGACCTTAAGATCAGGAGGTATCCAGAAGGCCTGGCTCATCCCAGGAGCCCAGCGAAAGATTTATTATTTATTTATTGCAAAAACAAGTCAGATATAAAGTTTAAGTGAAATTTGGGGGCCAGAAGCCCTCCACTACTGCTTGAGGATAGAGGAAGCTACCCGGAAGAGAGCTTAGGTGACCTCTAGGAGTTGAATAAACTGCTCTCTCTGGAAGAAGCCCTTCAGTACTAGGACTTGAGGAAAATTCATTCTCCAACAACCAATAGCTTAAGAGAAGCCCTCAAGACCCAGACACAGCCCTGGTCCTGGCCAATTCCTAGATTTCAGCCTGGTGGGCTCAGGGGCAGAGAATCCAGCCACATTGTGCCCTGGGTAAACAGAGACATGGAATGGCTGTCGCTTTAAGCACAGGATCCGAGAGGTGCTTTTCTTACACTGGAAAGCAGGGTCTGTCTTTTCTGTAGTGACCTCAAGCAGACTGGCCTTGCCACTGAAGGCCACTCTCGCAGTTTGCATCCCTTGGCCCAACAGAGCACAGTCCATTCTGCCCTGCCTCTCAAAACTGGGCAAATGTCTTCCCCAGTCTTCTTCCCTCCTACCTGAATAGTCAGCTTGCAGTAAATGAAGCCCTGCCAAACACTGCCTTTACCCCTGCACCCCACACTGACCCTCTTTGGTTTCTCATCCTCACACAGGGGGGTGGGGGATAGGAAATGAGGCTTGAAGAAGGGAGAGTTGTTTTATATAAACCCGGTATAATTTGGCAGGAGGGAGTGCCTTGGCGTGCCTTGCCAAGGTGTCCCCCTGAAGAATCAGCCGCTGGGCAGCCATAACGGGTGGGGGGCTGGGGGGTGGGAGTGGGGTGGGTGAGAAGGACAGAGATAGGAGAGAGGAAGAAAGAGGGGAAGAGGACAGGGACACATGAGAAGTGGGGAGAGTAGATGGAGGGGGGAGGGAGAGAGGAAGGAAGGGAGGGAGTGAGGGAGGGAGTGAGAGAGGGAGGAAGGGAGGAAAGAAAGAAAGAAAGAAGGAAAGAAGGAAAGAAAGAAGAAAGTCTTACAAGCCTGGCTCCTGGCTAGAACCTGGCTGACACACAAGCTGTTGCTAGGTGACTATTGAGCAGAGCCTAAAGGCATTGCCAATGAAGAGAATCTGGAGGGACCAGGACTGAATGGTTCCTAGAGCCAAAGGATCCCAGGCAGAAGGCTCCAGCCAGGCCCCTCTGCACTCTCTTAGTTTTGAGCTTCTGGAGCAATGCTCCTCCCTCCTCCTTCCATTGAGCTTTGTGATGGCCTCTTCTAGCTCCTTGCCCTCTCTTCCTTTATAGAGTGAAGTGTGGTTTTATCTTCCAGTTCTGTCCTCAGTCCTGTTGCAGGACACCCTACCCCCCCCACACACACATACACACACTAGCTTCAGCCTTCTGTGTGTCCATTCTTCTCACCATGATGTCCTGCCTCCCCACCTCCCTTGGCATTGATTGGCTGTGAGTGAACTTTCTGGAGGCAAGGCTTAAGCCTTTTAAAATGTTTCACTAACCAGTGCCCGTGTGTGTGTGTGTGTGTGTGTGTGTGTGTGTGTGTGCGTGTGTGTGCGTGTGTGTGCGTGTCCCCGTCCATTCGTCCAGTCCTCAGCCAGGCCGAGTACATTCCAGCATTTCTGGAGACATCTGCAGGAGAGGTGCCAGGGAGACGGTTCCAGAGGAGGCCAATCTAAGCAGCAGGGCCCTGGGGACACTGAAGGCCAAATAATGTAGTGGGCACCCATGAGGCAGCTCCCGAGGGATTCTCTGACATCAGCAAGCCCAGATCCTTTAGGTAAAGATGTGTAGTGGAGCTCAGAGACCGGGGAATCACAGCATTTATTCGAATCCTGGCTCCCTTACTTTTAAGCGGGAAGAGGGGTGGGGTCCTTCTCTTGTGGGGAGCTCCCCAACCCTTTCTCTGCACCCTCCTGAGGTAGTCATCACAACTGTTGAGGAACCCATACCTGCCAGGCACAATGTTCTGTTCTCTACCAGGATGTCTCCTCACAACCTAGCAAGGTGAGCATATCAATGAAAGAGAAGTTTGGCTACCTAAACATTTCTCTTAAGAAGCAGTAGGGCAAAATTTGAATCCTGTTGCTGGCCCATTCTGCATCTCCAGCATAGACCAAGATCCCAAGGTCCCTTCCTTCCCGCCAACCAGTTCTCAGATGCCTTTGGCAGTCCCAAGCTGATATGAATGAATCTGTGGGAATGGATGGCCTTGCTTTGCTCTGGTCTCTTCTCCCCACCGTTCTGAAAGTTCCTCCTAGCATGTGCCATGCTGGTGTGTTTCAGAACAAGCTTCATCGAGCAATGGAGGTATACATCAATCTGGACAAGGAGATCCTGCTGAGAAACGAGATGCTTGGGAAAATTGAAAAGGAAACCATACAAGCAGAGGAGGTAAGAGGATACAGTGGGCCATTTCTGATGTGTGCCTCCTTCTGTCCACTAAGGTCACTGTCCAAGACCCCAGATCCTCGGTACTTAATCTAGAAAAAGAGCCCAGACCACTAAAATCAAAATAGCTTTGGCACACAAAAGCAGACGCTAATTTAGAGCTCAGTGATATTACATTCACCGTTGGGTGATGGTCTAGAGTTTGCTCACAAAGAAAACATAGTCCACAGGAAGTGCCAGAGTGGATATCAGCATTCTGAAGTTCTTGTACATATAACCCTTTAAAAATCCGTGAGGTATATGGTAAGGTAACTGTTATGAGACAAAATGCACATATGTCCCACGTTAAGGGTAGAGATGAGGGGGTGGAGAGAGGGACGGGAGAATGGAGGGAGGGTGCTCCGTGAAGTATTAACTGTCCTTTGGACACTCAGTATGCGTAGACTGGAGCAGAGATTGAAGGACGGTGACCTATGGCCAGCCAGAGCTCACTCCAAGGCCAACAGCAGTCAAGAGTGCGGAAGGAAGGGTGGGCGGAGCCAAGAGAGGTCATCAGCTCTGCATGTTCTGAGCACATGTAGCCGAGCATCCGTGACCGTGACCGTAGTTCCCTAGGGCGGTATGCAAAGAGGAGCCTTCCGGGAGGGTAGAGGAGAGAGTCCATTGGCCTCCTGGGCAGAAGGCCTGGCCTCAGTTCAGGACATGACTGTTCTCACACCTGTGCAGGTAACTGTCACCTGTAACACCACTTTGTCTGCTTCTAAGTCACAAGTATAGTTATTAGTGTCATAGCTTTGGGTGGATTCCCAGCTGTATGTGTGACCCAAACCTGCTCACAGTGACCATGACACTGCAGTATGACATTAGATTGTAATAAGTCCAGTCTCATACACAAAACAGCCTGAGAAATCAAAACAAGAGAGAGCAAAAAAGACAATGGAGAAGGAAAAAGAAAGGGATGAGAAGCCTAGCCACTCTAGGGCTTCTGAGCCAGACAAAAACATCACCATCGGCTAGAAAAACCCAGAATCTTCAGAGGGCCCCACCCTTCATGGCTGTCGCCTTACATTTTGGAACTGTACTGAGAATGGAGATGGAGCAGGAGCTCCCAGAATTTCATGGCTAATGGGCTCTTCCAACAGGACCGGGCCAAAGCCTATGTCCTGAACAGTAAGTTACGGAAGCAGCTGGCTGAGTTCCGGGCTCCGCAGGTGATGATGTACGTCAGGGAGAAGATCCTGAATGGGGACCTGGAGAAGACCATCAAGATGTGGGAGAGGAAGGTGGAGATCGCAGAGGTGAGCCTGCTGCCCCCAGGAGGGATCGGGTCCGACTTAGTCCTGATTATGGGGTCACCAAGTTTCTCAGGCTGTCAACACTTTCTTCAGAGCCCTGTTCTTCAGGGATGAGCTTATATGGATGTTGGACACGTTGTCTCGGTGAGAAATCTCGGCAGCTATTTCAGCTGCTTAGCCAAAATGAACAGTGGATTTCCTTTCTCAGCTCCACTTTTAATTAGGGACAGTGTACGTTAGGGTCAGGAAGAGACTCTTATGACACAAGTGTGTCTAGTTGCTTGTTTCCATAATGAATTTTAGAGTCTTTTAAATCCCTCCATATCAAGGGATTCATTAACTACTGCTTCTTACAAGAAGAAGACAGGTTTCAAGAAAAGGAGGCGGGGGTCACACCTTTAGTCCCTAGCACTGAGAGGCAGAGGCAGGTAGATCTGTGTTTGAGGCCAGCCTTGTCTCTTCACAGTCCTAGGCGTCACAAAACTACATAGTGAGACCCCTTCTCAAGAAAGAAGGGGGCTGAGGGTGGAGAGGGAGTGGAAGGGAGAGAGGGAGAGAGAAGAAAAGGGAAAAAAGTTGTAAGCCTCTGGGTTTACAACTAAGCCTGCAGCCTTTGAGATGGGCCATATGTACCTAGACCCCATGGTGGCCTGCACACTTAGGGTATCGTTAGTGTAGCTTAAAACTCACGTGGGCTGTTGAGGAAACTGGCATCTTGACTCTAGTTCCATTTCCCTCATATGGTAGCTTGGTGACAGGGAGGACATTAGGGACCTAACTTGGGGGACATCATACCTGGAACAGAGCAAAGAACCCAATAGGGGTAGGCACCGTCTCACTTCCCTGGGCAAGAACACACTCTTTAAAACAGTCTTTCAGGTTTTTGTTGTTGTGGCTTTGTTTCGCTTTTCTTTTCCTTTTCCGAGACAGGGTCCCACATAGCATCCTGCAGTATAATTCAGGGTCCCACATAGCATCCTGCAGTATAATTCAGGGTCCCACACAGCATCCTTCAGGATAATTCAGCTTAGTGTGTAGTCGAGGGTGGCCTTGGTCTTCTGATCCCCATCTCTCCACCTCCTACATTACTCACCATTTCAGTGTTGACAGGGTGCTGTGGATCAGACCCAGGGCTTTGAGCATGCTAGGCACACACTATACCATCCCAGCTCTAGAAAGATCTGTTGGGTATCCATTGTCCTAAGCTGATGTCTACCATCGGGGTGCACCACAAGAGCCTGGCCCCCAACAGGACCACCTGCATAGTCAGCAGCTTAAAGATGGTGGTGGCTTTCAGCTCAGGCACGAGCTGTCTTTCCTAAGTAACCCTCTCCCCCTTACCCCTCTTTTGTCTTGTAGATGTCCTTAAAAGGGTACCGGAAGGCCTGGAATAAAATGAAGACTTCAGATGAGCAGCTGCAGATGGTCCGCCCCCCTGGGAAATAGCCAGGAGCTTGCAGACCAAGAAGCGACCATTAAAGTTCTCTATTATTTTCCAGTAATGGGGTTCTCTCACTTGTTGCCTGTGCCCAGCTAGCATCCCCCCCACTACCAGGCCACATCTAGATGGTCACCCGCAGGACCACATCTCCCGTGGGGATGTCTTTGAAGCCTGGCCCCTGGGACCATTAACACTGAAAAAACCACAAGGGCACTCTAATCGTTTGACACTTGTTAGCCCACATTTAGTTCACAAGCATAAATGAAAGTGACCTTCCCACATATGGGGGCGGGACAGAGGAAGGAGAGCCGGCCCGGTGCTGCCGTGGGCCTGCTCGTGGCCACCCAGGGGACACCTATCAAGAGCAGACACCAGAACAGTACGGCAGATGCCTAGCGCCTTGCACTTTGAGCTTCTTGTCTGTGGTAGTAGTTTAGCTCCTAGCTAGACACCGCTGCCCAAGAAAACAAGCACGAAGGACATCAGGATCCTTTCTTGGGACCAATGCAGCCTGTTCTGGCCAGCCACAGCCCTGCCTTCCCCCGCCTCCCCACCGTAGTAGTCATAGTACATGGGTTGAATAGCCACATTCGAAGGCCTGCCTGCTTCCTGTTGCCCATTTACCCTGAGGTTCTGCCACACATCCTTTTGCTTGTCATACATAGTGGACATTCTTAGTCCTTGGGAGTAGGATTGGGGCCATGCATAGCTATGTACAGAATACGAATTCTTTGTCAGGGCAATGTTTGATTGGTGAAAGGGGAGCTCAAGGACCAGCTTCTCCCAGGGGTGGATCGAGGAGAGGGGAGGACCAGCCTTCCTCGTCTTGGCTATGATCCAGTTGCTGTAGTCGTCCACACTGGTGTACAGAAGCAGGCCAGGGCACAAGTCACTTCCATAGGCCAGAAGTCCTCTCAGAATCCAGAGATCCAGCTTCTTTACTTGGCACATCATAGGGTTTCCTGGCTCCCCCTGCAGTAAACGGCAGAAGAGGGCTTCAGGTCTCAGAGAAACTTCCTGTTTAGTAGATCCTTGTACCAGTGTCTGTTTTAGAAAGTTTTGCATTGATTCTCCCTGGAAATGGGGCAAATTATAGGCTCCCATTTAAAATCTAGACAGCCACCACCAATTACAATTATAGACACACACACACACACACACACACACACACACACACACACACACACACACACACACACACACCTTTCTTTCCTCTGTCCCTCTCCCTCTCTCCCTCTCCCCTGCCTGTTTAAGTCTGGATCTCATATAACCTACTCACTATGAGGCTGAGGATGACTCTGAACTCTTGATCCCAGTGCCTCCCACCCCTCATGCTGGGAGTACCACAGCTGGTCTTTAACACAGAGCTGGGGATCAAATGCCTGACTCCAGGATTCTCTGCAAGGCAAGCCCCCTCCAGCAGGGCTACTTCCTCAGCCCGGTTTTCCTTTGTATTATAGGACCCCGACTGGCCGTAGCTTCCTGGCTCGATTTAAACTGTCCTGTCTTTTCCTAGTACCGTGAGTCTTCCTCTCTTTTGGCTGCTCATCCCTCCAACACCAGTATTTCTTTCCATTCTGGGTTAGAACGATAACACCTCTGAACCCTTCTCCTCCTCTTCTTTCTTCCTAAGGAGGAGCTGGATGGAGGGGCAGGAGGGCCAGAGTCCCTCAGGAACGAGCGCTTCCTGCCCCTTGTCACAGCTGCAGTTACTTTGCTCACCAGCCCTGCCACACTGCAGCCTCCCCCTCTTCCTGAAGGAGCAGTCCTCTGGGGCTCAGGAGGCCTACACACACACCTTATCTCAGGCAAGGCAGGAAGGCAGAGGCTTAGTCTACTTACCCGTCAGCCCCCTTGAAGAGTCAGGCAAGCTGGCCAGTGCTATGCTGCTCTCTCTGTTTGGCCTGAGGCAAGAGGCCTGGCTCTAACGCAGTGCAGGGATAAGCTAGTGCCAGCCACATGTTCAGTGTGCAGTACGCACTCGGGAAAGTATGAGCTACGATCACGAGCTCCGTGACGGGTTATAGGGGCTGTTAATTTTTTCTGTAGGAAGTTGAGGGAATGGGGGAAGTCTCAAGGTAACTACCAGGTTTCATTTATCCCACCTGTCCCACCAGAGACCCCCTCTTCTGCAAGTGTCAACTCTCCACTCGTACCCCATGGTCCGTCTTGGTCTGACATACGGGAAGGACTATTCGCCCTCCTTCATTTATGGCCCCTTTGACTGGAGGAGCCAGGCAGGCTGGCCAATGATAAGTTTCTCTTGCCGTTTAGACCGAGGTTACAGTGAACGGAATGCTACGGTTAACAGCAAACAGTTTGGGAAAACTCAAGGATGAGACACAAAGAGGCAAATGGTGACCTTTCAGCTGCTTCTGCTCTGTGGCCTGGGCAATGACCCTGGGGTGTCTCCTCCCACTACACTGCCCCTTGCTTAGGAAGAATGGGCAGAGCAGAGGTGAGAGTTTATGGTAGAAGGAGTGACTGGAAACAGGACAGAGACACAGCACATGCAATCTGCAAAGACACCGACCGTCACGCCTGGCTAGCCTTTCAGAAGGCCGGAAACAGTCTACGGGCAACAGAGTCCATATCATTCTGTGTTGCTGCCCCCCCCCTGTACTTCCACTCAGTCTCCTGCGTCATCCCACACTGCCAAATGGCAGATGGTTGAAAGGTTATTTCAGAGTTCTGGCTGCCCACCTGGGACTGTCCACCATTGTCCCTAACACACTAAGGCTGCTTGGGGCATGGAGCTCCCTGCTAACGAGCAGTGTGGTCTCCATCCTCTCACTGCTCCTACCCCCAGCTGATCACAACTGCTCTTGAGAAGGAAAATGGGTGGGATTTAGGACACGCAGCTTGGTGGTCCTGTCGCACAGTAGTGGGTGCAGACAGCCTTGGCTAGCACATGGCTTTGCTGCTCACCCCAGGCTCAGAATGAATTAGGTTTTTTTCCTTCTGTTGTTTCCCCGCCCATTCTTCCCCACCTAGTAGAGCCGTGACTTCTAGTTTCTGAAGTACAAGCAGCAGAGGCCACTGGCCCAGAGCCCCTGAAGCAGCTCTGTCTGTGAGGGGCAGCTACCACAAAGAAGGGCCTCCCTCACTCTCTGGGAGGTCCTCTCCCTTGACATTCCTCAAAACCTCTAAAAGTTGTAAAAACTATGAAAGTAAAGAGTAAAGGTCCACAGCAGCTCCTCTGGGTTCACGGGGAAAATCATTAGTCAGATTCTAAAGCCGGAAGTTTCTTCTATACCTGACAAGTGTGGCGTTCACAACCCAGACACCGGACCACATTTCTAAGAGAGGAAAACATTCAGAACACTGAAGTCACCATTAGATGTTTCGCGGCCAGAATTCAGCTCAAAAGCGAAAGGTTAGTGGCTGAGGACGGCTCCGTAGAGAAAGTGTGCGCTGAGCTAGCACGGATGCCGAGACTCTGTAAGTGCCTGGTGAACTCTGGAGGCGGGGTGGGACGCATGGGGCAATAGGCTAACTAGACTGGCCATATCAAATAGATCACAATGTAGGTCCAATCAAAAGGCCTTGCCTCAAGTAGTAAGGGCTTCATCAGGGAAGACAATGGCTTTAGATATACACACATGAACCCACATGCATGTGTACACTGCATGCACACCATACATACGTGTGAGAAAAAAAGATTTCACAGGGTTGCCACAGTTAAAAGACAACAACTCTGCCAGGCAATCATTTAACACGTTAATAATATACCATTTCCAGGGTCTAGGCACACTTCAATACCTGGCACCATGGGAAAGATGATATATTTTTAGATCTGTTGACGGTGAAGTCTAACTGGCATCATTCTATTTTCTCTTAGCATTGTGTAAAATTATGCCAGCATCTAACAGTTGATGGCCTCTTAAGTGCAATGAAATGTGGTAATGGGTTGGTGGGATGATCGCCATCAGGGTTTTATTAAATAGCTATGACTTCTGTGTCTTATGAACAATTTGAGAAGTTGCTGAAGCTGAACAGTGATGACATATGCCTTTAATCCTAGCGTGTGGGATCTCCGTGGGTTCGAGGCCAGCCTGGCCTACAGAATGAGTTCCAGGACAGCCAGGGCTACAGAGAAAGAGACTCTGTCTCAGCAAAACAAAACAATCAAAAACAAAGAAGAGGAGAAGAGGAGGAGGAAGAGGAGGAAGAAGGAAAAAGAAAGGAGGAGGAGGAAGAGAAGGAGAAAGAGAGGCAGCAGCGGCGGCGGCAGCAGCTGAGGTCCTCTCCTGGCAGGAAACCAAGCACAGAGCAGTTGACCAATGTTGAGCCGCTTCAGGGAGAGCAAACTTGCTGCTTAATGAGAACCATCGAGTCTTTGGGATCCAAAGACTTTTAGAAAGGGGTGTGTGTGTGTGTGTGTGTGTGTGTGTGTGTGTGTGTGTGTTCTTTCCTCTAAAAAATAACCTCTTGCCTTCCACTTGGAGAACAACGTCTTGACCAGAGGAGTCCTGAAGGTTGTTCGTAGATGAGAGAGGTGATTGACATCTTACAAAGGCAGATTTACGTTAAGGATGTAGCTCAGTAGTAGAGCATTTGCCTAGCATGCTCTTGGGCCTAGGTTTAACCCCCAAAATATATCCTCTCTCTCTCTCTCTCTCTCTCTCTCTCTCTCTCTCTCTCTCTCACACACACACACACACACACACACACACAGAGACAGAGACAGAGACAGAGACAGAGAGACAAAGACAAAGAACTTTGCCTGCTAGCCTGAAGTTTTTCTCCCTACTCTTAACATTTATTGACCAGTCTTAGTAAGCCACATTAATCTGGGATTAGACATCAGGGGACCTGAACCAGATGGTGGTGAATTCTGCACATTTTGCTCAAACCATAGGACAGTCATTGTAGTACTTGTTACTTTGTGTAGAGAGCAGGGGTTTTTACAGAAGAAACTCCCGATTCCTGGCAAACAGTGCATCAAAAGAGAATCTAGGTTCCATAGATACTGGATATGGTGACTCCAGCCCTGTGGACTTGTGCACATACCCACGAAGTGGAAGCAGTACTCACACCTTTCATTTTTAGCTCATTAATAAGCACCTGTGACTTGGATATGCTTAATCATTACACTGAAAATAGTAACTCCATGTAGTCCTTTCAGCAGGCTTTTCTTTCTATGTCAAGTTAAGATGTCATTATGTAGTTCAGGTTGGCCTTAAATTCATGATCCTTCTGCCTTGGCCTACAGAGCCCCAGAATTATAAGCATGACATGCCACAGTTAGTCATTTGGCAAGCTTCTGAGTAACTACTTTCTGCTAAATGTCATTCCTACCAGAGACATGAATCTCATGTCACTGTCTCGTCATCCTTCATTCACCTTTGTCCAGTAAGGAGCACTCCTTGTGACCCCTTGGTCTCATGGGTGCAATCCATGATTACTTTGGGGATTTGGCTACTACTAGATCAAGTTCTTACCAGGCAAACGTTGGAGTCCTTATTTGTGTGACTGGCACATTCTGTTTTCTGTTGTCTGTGTAAAGGGCACACCTCAATGTCATTCACGGAGATTCTCCTCAGGATACTCATTGTCATGTGATTTCCTGTCTGGACCATGCAACAGAGAGCCCAAGAGTTATTAACAAGAAGGCGGTCCTGTGTCAATGCAACAGCAACTCCCATATCTCACAGGAGGGAACAGAAAAGTCCCTTTTACCCATAGAATCAACTATCTCTTTGCTTTGATCTGAATCTATAAACAGACAGAGAATAATTCACCCTTCCCTCACACTTAAAGACTATACATTTCCTTGTTTTCATTCTTACACAAGAATGACAGGAAAAGGGTGGCTTAAGTAAGAGTACACTCAGCTCTAATCCCCTTACTCCTCCCAGCATTTGGTGAGGCAGTTTGCTGCTTGTTTACTACTTGGATATAGAGAAGAAAGAGGAGGAGTAGGAGGAGGGGAAGGGCGAGGGCGAGGAAGACAAAAAGGAGAGGAGAGAAGAGGAGGAAGGGGAAGGGGAAGAAGATGAGGAGGAAGAGGAGGGGAGGGGGAAGAAGAGGAAGACGGGGAGGAGAAAGACAAAAGGAGAGGAGAGAAGAAAAGAAAGAGGAAGAGGAGGAGAGCCCCCCTCACAAAGACAAACACTAGGAATCAACCCTAAGCATCAAACATCCTGATGTTTAGACAAGCCCTAAAGAAGCTCATCCGAGTCGCCCCCGTGCCAGCACACACACAGCCTCCTCTAGGAGAAGGAATGCATTAACTGCAGACGTGGGATTCCATCCTGCTACCCAGCAGTTCTTCAAGGCTGTCGGTTTGTGTAGACTTTTGCCTAGGAAGCAGATGGGCTGGACCAGGTCGTCGAAGTGTATGGCGGAGTCTGTCCTCAGGAGGGCTATGTTATTGCGCATTGAGTTGTTGTTAAAGTTCTCGTGGGGGATGATGGCATTGATTGAATACTCTTTGTGGTCAGCGTTCCGGGGATCCATGTTAGCTATGCCAACAACAGCAATGACCTCCTTCCTAGAGAGGACGACAACAAAAGGGATCAACCTGGCATGCTCATCCAACCCACTCCCTGGGTATTTTGTTTTTAGTGTGTGTGTGTGTGTGTGTGTGTGTGTGTGTGTGTGTGTGTGTGTGTGTGTGTGAGAGAGAGAGAGAGAGAGAGAGAGAGAGAGAGAGAATCATACTTGGGCTCTCTGGAAGATCAAGAAACATTCTAACCACTGAGCCATCTGTCCAACCCCTTGGTTAGTTTTTACTCACACCTTTGAACTCAGTCTCCAAGGAATTTCTTCTGAATTTCTAGGTTTGTGCTCTTCCTTGTAAGCCCAAGGTCTCGTGGGGGATTCTTCTGTCTTAATACATTTTTCTTACCAATCAAAGATCGTCTGTTCACATGCTACTGGGTAACTTTCTCCATAGGAAGTGTTTTTAAACATCGTAGTGATCATACCAGCTGTGTAAGTGTACTCTCACCCAAATCCTTAGCAATTCACATCTTGATGCTTCTCTCCTTACATAGTCTATGAATGATATGACGTGGCTTACGAGTGGGAAGATATGGCACAGCAGTGGTTAACAGTGGTGGAGTTAAGCTGGGTATTCTCTTCTTCAGCCCTTGGGACTCACCCAAGAAACAACAAGAACTCGAAGCAAATGTGTGTCCTGTGGAACCATAAAGAGGACTGAACACTTAGCATCCAAGCAGGACGGCTGGGAGTGAGCCGTGGCATCCGCTGCCCCTGAGCTCAGAAGAAGCTGGGTGAGAAGTTCTCAGTAAAAAAGATCAAGAATGAAGGTCAAGTTAGAAAGAACACTCAGGAGAATAGAAAACACGTTTAAAGACATAGGAAGTAGGCTGAGAACAATGACCAAAACGAGACAGACGCTAGTAAGGTTTTCTTGTGTGTCTGTTTTTGTTTTCATTCTCATTCGTGTGTGTGTGTGTGTGTGTGTGTGTGTGTGTGTGTGTGTGTGTGTGTGTGTGTGCGCGTGTGTGCGTGTTTGGGAATCACCCTGACTTGCTCTTTTACTGTCTTCATTGAGGCATGATGTCACCAGCCCAGGTCTCAGACATAGCTGTCTCCCTAGGTGAGAAGAGTTTTAGGTTGGGCAGAATTGTATGGAATTGGATGAGGGAACCAATCAGCACATCACCTCAGGAGAATAGAGACTCTGAGCTCTTCCATTCACTGTATATTGCACTGACGTGACCCAACAGGACCCAGCAGGCAAGGCAAATCGCTGCTGTCCAACACTCTGGGGGCCAACACTCTGGGGCCCACCAGAAGAGGGAAGAGTGGAGAGTGGCTCGTGGGTGACAGATGGGAGCCGTCCAAGATGAAGTCATTCTAAGTTCGATCTTACACGTTCTTGTCTAACTCATGAAACTCATGAAAGTAAAATGAGGGAGAACAGCAGGTGCTGGGAAGCAGGGTTGAGCCAGGCATCTCCTCGGTATATAAGCATTAGGAGTCACCCTGATTAAAATCAGAATCACCTCAGACTTCTCCACAGAAACATTTACTACTGGAAGCCAGAGGGGCAATGGGAGGGGAGAGCAATGCCTAGAAAGTCTTCAATGGAAAAGAAGTCATAGACAGGACATGAACTGGGAGAGTTCTTCTTTTCGTGGGTATGTGTGTATGTGTGTGTATGTATATGTGTATGTATGTATATGTGTGAGTGAGTGTATGTGTATATGTACATATATATATGTGTGTATGTGTATGTTTGTATGTGTATATATATGTGTTTATATGTATATGTGTATGTATGTATGTATATGTGTGAATGAGTGTATGTGTATATGTATATATGTATGTGTGTATGTGTATGTTTGTATGTGTATATATGTATATGTGTATATGTATATATGTGTGCGTGTATGTGTGTTTGTATGTGTATATATGTATATGTGTATATGTATATATGTATGCGTGTATGTGTGTTTGTATGTGTATATATGTATATGTGTATATGTATATATGTATGTGTGTATGTATGTGTATATATGTATATGTGTATATGTATATATGTATGTGTGTATGTATGTGTATATATGTATATGTGTATGTATGTGTATATGTGTATATGTGTATATGTATATATGTATGTGTGTATGTATGTGTATATATGTATATGTGTATGTATGTGTATATATGTATATGTGTATATGTATATATGTATGTGTGTATGTGTATGTTTGTATGTGTATATATGTGTGTATATATGTGTATGTATATGTGTGAATGTGTATACGTATATATATGTATGTGTGTATGTATATATATGTATGTATATATTTGTTTATATATGTGTGTATATGTGTGTGCATGTGTATGTGTATGTATTTGTGTATCTGTATATATGTGTATGTATGTGTGTATGTGTATCTGTGTGTATATGTATGTGTATATGTGTGCGTGAGTGTGTGCGTGAGTGTGTGTGTGAGTGTGAGTATGTGTGGGACTGGGGTTGATGTCAGGAGTCTTCCACAATCTCTTTTCTGTCCTATTTTCACACAGAGGGAAAGAGCTATGTGAAGACACAGCTAGAAGGAAGCAAGCATCCTGGTGCACTATCCTTTGTGGCTTTAAGTTTTGTGCCTAACCTACCCAGTCTATGCTATTTCTTATGGAGACCTGAGCTGCTGATGGGGGAGAGGACTCTGTCTGCGTTAACAGACCTAAGAATCAACATGGAAACACGTATAGATATCCATGAACACTTTAGGTGGAACGTCCCAGAACCTGCTGACAGGACATGGCACAAGGGAAGGAAACTAGCGACTCAGGGATGTTTTCATGGTGTATCCACTTCTTTGTGGAGATTCGCTTACATACATGGATTTCCATTTAAACATACAAATTCTGGGCCTTCTGAAGACAGCGCTCAGAGACACTCAGAATGGTCCAGAGTTTGACACAACATTGTAAGGTTTTCCTACAATACGTTCTCAGATAAAACTAGGTCGTCTCGAACCCCTGGCAATAGAATTGTTTACCTTTACACCAAGAAGGTTTGGAAAGCACCAAAATCTGTGTGTGTGCACCCAGACAGACTGCGAGGGCTTCATGCCGTAAGACCTAAGTCTTTCGGAGTTTGTCTAAAATAAAGAAGCGCGTCAGTGCGGCCTATGGAAGTGCCATCTGTAGTAAGTAAAAGGTCAGGCACGCTTCGTATTGAGGAACAGAAAATTGTTGTGGAAGTGTTGAAGACACAAACACAGAGTCGGAAAGCAAAACAAATATGGGCTTTTTTAAAAAAAATAATAAAAGTCAAGGCTCTGTAAATAAAAGATAATTTATATATAAAAATATATAAATCAAAGCTATATATTCTGACCAGTGTGATGGTCAAGGGCAGAGCATCCATAATGAACTAGAAAACCTCCAGTGTCAGGAAAGGGTTACATCTTACTGAGTCGTTGGCCAAAGGGATCCCATGGAATCCCCCAAACATCACAGACTACCGCCAAGGCTACCGGTAACTCTCTACAGCTTGATGGTAAGGCCATATTGCTGAAGACATCACTTACGTCATTGAAGAAGGAGAAGTTGAACTGGAGCCTAACCAGAAGCTTCACTCATCCTGACTAGTGTTCCTGGTCCTGGAAGGCACAGTTCCAGAGGAAAAAGGTAATCATGTATGTCACTCAGCTATAAACCCTGACCTACAGCAGCAACCTGCCTGCGAGATATACTGGTATAACAGTAGCACAAATATGGGGGTGACCAACCAACTCCACAAGATGGAACCCACGCCTGATACAAAGTGGCCAAGAACCTCAGACTCCATAGGTCATGGGCCCAGGGGGAATCTTTAATAACCATTGTTCTGCTATAGGAGCACAGCAACAAAATGACTCCTAATGATATACACACAGATTGGTGCCTTGATCAAACCACAGGGAAGAAGGGTCTTCCCTAGTAGGTGGGAATTAAGACAGAGACCCCACAGTTGGACAAGGGGCAGAGAGTGAGTCTTGGGCGCACTCAGTCCTAAATGAGATGTGTTCATTAAACCCCTTCTTCCCAAGGCTCAGGAATCTGTAAGGAAGCAGAGGTGGGTTCTAAGACCCAGAGGTGATGGATGACCCCAAGGAACCAATGTCTTCTAGACACAACAGAACTGATGTGCGTGTGAATTTACACACACAAGACCTACACCGGTCTTAGTCAGACAGGGTCCTAGCACTGAGAAGGGGAAGCAGACACAGAAAGCTCAAGGTTAGAGTTTCAGTGGGTTTGTTTCCTTTGTGAGTTACAAGCAGAAGCCCTAACCAAGAAGCTCTTTGCAACTGATACCTGCTGGCAAAGGGAAAATCAGTTGTCACTAGTGGAGATGCCAGGTACTGGGTCTATCAAACACATTCTAGGGAAGACCCAGGCCCAGAACAATTGGCCAACACAAATCAAACTCAGTGGGGTGTGTGTGTGTGTGTGTGTGTGTGTGTGTGTGTGTGTGTGTATGTGTATATATATATATGTATATATATATATATATTTTTTTTTTGGTTCTTTTTTTCGGAGCTGGGGACCGAACCCAGGGCCTTGGGCTTCCTAGGTAAGCGCTCTACCACTGAGCTAAATCCCCAGCCCCTATATTTTTTTTTTTTGGTGGAACTTTTTGTTCCATTTTTGTTCCATTTTTGTCTTGTTTGGCATTTTTTTTATCTTGTTGATCTTTTCCCTGTTTTGATTTTCGTCTTTGTGGGATTTCGTTTATGGCTTTTGAAAGAGAGAAAGAAGGGAGTTGAGTAGGTAGAGAGGTGGAGAGAAGTTGGAGAGGGGGAAATGTGATTAAAATATATTTTATAAAAATATTTAATTTAAAAAATAAATAAAATAAAACGGCATATGAAGTCTATTATTTGACATGTGCACTAAAAGAATAATAAAAGCAATTTTAAAATACATAAAACAAGTGTTAAAAATTCAGCAGCAACACAATATTCTCTCACGTGTCTACATTATAATTTCCTTAGCCAATTAAGCTTGAACTCCTGATCCTTCTGCCTCCACCTTCCCAAGTGCTGAGATCACAGGCCCATGTCATAATATCCCTTACATGTTTACTTCCTCTCTGGTATTTTCAGTGTTATCAGTCACCCAATCAACAACTTTGTACATGGAACCTTTTCCCCCCAAGAGGTTGAAATTACCTTCTTAATGCTGATTTTCAAAAGTTAAGTTCATTGGACTAGGAGTAAGGTATTCTACAATACTTACGAAAATATTTTTAGAATATTTGCCAAACTCTTTAATCTTATTTATAAGAATCTGAGCTTATAGTATATAATTCGGGGTACATAGGCAAGCACAATTAGAGGAAAGAAGCCACGGGTGTTCTTAGCACCCAGAGAAAAGCATTTTGCGAGCATCTCCAGTTTCTTTCTGCTTTCTTTGTGCACTTCTGTCTGTGGCAGTGACATCTGTAAGGCCCAGGGTATCTTGGGGCTCCTGTTGACTTCCCTAACTCATCCTGGAAGGATACCCGGTGGATACAATCAAAGAATCCAGGCCTCCGTGATTGTGGCAAAATTACAAGTGGACTTCCTAGACACAACAAATGGCGTTTTGCTTTTCAGGGGCACCACCCTCGGTCCTCACGGTAAAGTCCCATGAGCCACTGGTGATCTCAGGACTTGGCTAAGGCGAGTACACCCAGAGTCATTCCTGTAGGCTCCACTAGTCCCTGAGCCCACAGGACAGTCCGCTCGCTCCCCAACCGTCATGCGGGAGCATTAACCTGTTCTGGAGAGCGGAGGCGGTGCTGAGGATCCAGAACTCGCTGAGAATGCAGCCAAACGCCAGGTGGGTGTACTGTTTGTCCTGTATGGACACCACCCAGGGGAACTCGGTGCTGCTCACGAGGTTCTCGTGTAACTGGTCCACGATGTTGGCTTTCTGGATGCCGCAAACTGCAGAAGGAACATGGGCCTCACCGTGTGGCAAAGAGCTAGCCCCCCTGTGAGCACCGCCCGACCTCGGGACTCCTGTTGCGCTGGCTGTTTTGCTAGGGGCTCACTCTACCACCCTGATGCCTAGTTTATCCCAGGAGATATTCCACATTCAAGACGATTGGTAGCGTCTCTGAACCTTGTAAAAGTCTCACTAGACTCTGCTTCTGGCGCTTCTCTGCCAAGCGCAGCACCTCTTGCTAGGCCTTGTCTAGCATCTTCTGTACAAACGCGGTTGGGAACGGGACCCATAGCCATCCTTGTAGAGCCTAGACTCTTCCTTCAGGGGAAAGCGGTTGCTTGCTTTCTCAACCCTCCGCTCATAAGTGGATGGTATATCGTTTTCCAGGTTTGGTACGTCGGCACTCCGATGGCCAAATGTATGTGTGGATTTGTATAGTCTTTATTCTTGTGCTTTAGCTTTCTCTAGTTTAATTCCTACTATGACAAGTGTGAAAAATCAAATCTGTGCTGGTTAGTTTTAATTATCGACTTGGTGCAACCTAGAATCCCTTGGAAGAGAGTCTTAATGAAGAATAATCAAGGTAAGGTCGGGTTGAGAGCATGTCTGATGAGGACTGTCTTAACTGCTAACTGATATAAGAAGAACCAGGTCACAGTGGGAAATACCATTTCCTGGGGGTGGGGTCCTTAACTGTGTAAGAGTAAAGAAGCCTGGGGGTGGGGGTGGAGGCAGAGGTAGGAGGATCTCTGTGAGTCTGAGGGCCAGCCTGGTCTACAGAGTGAGCAGAGTGGGTTCTGGCCAGTCAGTGTCATATAATAAAACCTTATCAAGAAGAGGAAAAAATAGTAAGGGAAGCTAAGTAAGTAAGTAAGTAATGTAAGCTAAGCCAACAAGCAGGTAGCTCTTGACTATGGGCATGATGTGACTAGGGGCTTGAGCTCCTCTGGTTGGGCGTTCAGCCACAGAAGTAACACTAGCACAACCCCTCCCCCAGCACAACTGGTTTAGGGGCCCTGATAGCTTAAGAGTATGAAAGGGTCTTGAGGCCCAAAGCTTTGAGCACTTCCAGCATGAACATACTATGGGGCAGTTCTCCCAGAACCCTGTAGGTGGACAATGCTAAGGTGGATGGAGAACTCCAGCTTTAGGGCAGGTAGCACCTCACACAGGCAGCAAGCATACGGAGCCAGTGCAGAGGAATCCAAACTCCACCAATCGCCTTGTTCCAGACACCCTCAGCTTTAAATTCACTCTCGCCTTTCCCTGCATCCCTGCAAGCTTCTGGCATTTGTGGTTCCTCCTACCAGGTCTGCTTTGCTAGCACACACTAATAAGCGTGGTGTCTAGTACCTAGTGTTCAATACGTTATCTGGTGCATGACTAAAATGACTGTAGGCTATTGACTCCCGGACCTCCCGACATGAAGGAGATAAAATTCCTGGTGTGTGGAAGCTGTCCCTGGCCCCTTCCCAATCCTTCTCAGCCTCTTTCTTCCAGACGGCCCAGCCAGGTAGTATCCTGGGAAGCCTGGATTTTGTTTCCAGGAGAATACAATGTTGTTTCAATGATATGTCCACTATGTCAGCCTGAGGTTGGGTGGACCTGTATTGTCCTTAACGGTCTATGTTCATACAAGCATGGAGACTGTTAGAACAGGAAGGATCATGGAAGCCAGAGAAGGGAGGAGAAGGCAAGGCCAGAGACTGACTTCCTTATAGTGCTGGGTGGGATGAGCTGAGCCCCTACTTTACTGGTGTCATTCATGACGGCAACTCCATGAACCTTGTTGCTCCCCAACACTGTAGTTCTAGTGCCCACAGGGCTCCCCGGCGCCGTGTGGAGCCAGGGTGTAGAGATTCTCCATCCTGAGAGTATCAGGCATCTACAAGAATCTCTAAACATTGCATTTGCTAAACATTCACCAGATGTGTATTTGCGAAGTGCCCGAGTGCCGACTTCAAAGTCAAGTTAGTCTCTTAATGTGCTGAGATCCTGGGCAAGCCGCTACTCTCTCTGCCGCTGTTTCCTCTTTTGAAGGGTGTAGCCGTGGGCCTAGCTGTACACCACTTGGGGTGGTTGCAAGATCATACAGGAGGTTATGGGAATATGCAAACTATAGCTCTATAAATGACTGTGCTAAGCCTTGGGGCAAAACTGGCAACCCTGTTTCCAAAAATGCAAGCCAACTTCCCACTCGCTCTCAAATCAATGCTTGCTTCTGTGTTGGTGGCCTTGGGTCTCCATGTCATATAATAGGTACCCATAGCAGATCCGGTGCCCCGGACTCCCAGCGAATGCCTTTTCAGCCATCCACCCACCTGTGCAGAGCCCAGCCAGGCACTGGGGTGAGAACTAACAGTGTAGGGATGGGCTTTGAGGATCTGGGAAGGTGAGATAGGACCCAAAGGATATGCTGAGTCCTTAGAAGAGAAAGCGGGAGGAATGGAAGGGCTTCTTCTGGTGGTGACCTGGGATCTTGGCAGCAAAGACATTTCCTAAAGCACAGAGTCTGTTGCCATCTACAGTATCGTCAGGAGCTCAGAGAGGGCTAGGTATGGCAGCTATACCTTTAATCTCCGCACTCAGGAGGCAGAGCCACTCAGGTGATCAAAGCTAGCCTGGCCTACCTAGTGAGCACCAGGATAGCCAATGTTATGTACGTAGTGAGACTCTTGTCTCGGAACAAAACAAATAACAACATAAAAGAAAACAGAGGACCTCTTCATTATGGGGTATCCTGAGACCAAATTTCCAACCATAGGCTTTGCTGGGAGAGCACTAAAGCCCCGAACCACTTCAGAAAAACCAACAATGAAACTCCTTGTCTATGCCTTGGTTTTTCTTTAGAGAAACTGGTGATCTACAACGCAGGCATTAACCAGACCTTCGCAAGCCGAGAACCTCCATGTACGTGACCGCATTCCTTTTTTCCAAAGTGCTACTTGGGTGATGGGTAAGTACCTGGGTAGTAGAGTACTTGTGCACAGTCCCTGCCTTGTGCCTTGATTCCATCGCTAACGCCACGACGAGAAAATTTGGTTCAGAGAGGAAGTGGTTTTTTTTTTTTCTTCTGGGTCTCAGCTATGGCTTAGTGGGACAGGGATGCTATGTCTGGGCCTCTCTTGGTCTCCTTGGCATGGAATTGGAGGAGGCTGAAGATGGTGTGTGTTCTTTCCACAGTGTGTGTGTGTGTGTGTATATGTGTGAGTATGTGTATGTGTGTGTGTGTGAGTTGTGTATGTGTATGTGTGAGTGTGTGTGTGTGTGTGTGTGTGTGTGTGTGTGTGTGTGTGTGTGATCTCCCATCTAACCAGTGGCAGCAAAGATGGACAGAACCTACTTGACTCAGATGTCCCTTGTTTACCTGCCCTTTCCTAGGCTGGACTTGCTAGTCCTGAGCAGTCTACAGGCCAGGGAGGAGGGGACAACAGCAGCCACTTTTGCAACCTGGGAAACCCCTGCCGCTGTGGGACTGGTCCTGATGAGGATCACAGTTTGCAGAGCTCAGTGCACTCCGGGTGGGAGAGGTTGAGCTGAGTGTGGGAGGCAGTTCTCACTCTGACCCTTCTGCCCCATAGGCCATTCCAGGCCCTGTTGTTGATTTTCCTGATTCCCACCCTTAGAATTAGATCTACCCCCCTGCCCTGACACTCTGCCTTTCCTAGTTCCTGCCACTCACGTGCTACCCAGGACAAAGGACTGGGGATGGTCTTTCTTGCCCAGTGAATCCCTCTCTGGGCATCAGGGCCACCCTGTTCTCCTGGATGACCCTCCACCCCGCCCCACCCCACCCCAGGCTCTGCCTGTCATTGAACGCTTGGGGAAGGAGCTGCACACTCACTGGCAGATGACGAGTGGGACATGTACAACAGCAGCAGCAGGATCCCTCTCAGCTCTGCCATCCCCGGAGAGAAGCACAGCGAGCACCATGTGAGCTGGGAAGACAGAAGACTCGTGACTCCATCGCCGTCCACGGGCAGGCTCCCCTGCTCCCAGAAAAGGGTGATCCCCATTGTGGACACCTGTCCCTTTTTGCCATCAAGGTTCCCAGATGGAGTAAACTGACCTGTCACATCCCCAGCTCTGGGTTCCGTGCAGGTATGGGCAAGGAAGAAGCTGTCTGACTCCGATGCTTGGCTAGCGGTTTGTGAGATGGCCCGAGGAGAGAGGGTGGTCTGCTTTTTTTTTTTTTTCCAGTTGTCTTCTCAAAGCAGCCTGGGGCCCTGGTTGTGCTAAAGAGTTGGTTCTCTATAAAGGGTTGGCTTTTGAATTGTGGAATTCAACCCTTGCTTTGACTCTATAGCCATAAAACACTGCCAAAAGAGAAGACAGGGTTTTGGTGGGAGCTCTCCCAGGGTTTAGTGATGTCTCCCCTCCTATTAAAACTAGACACAGATGCTCTCATGATCCCCATTTTACAGATGCAGAAACTGACACCCAGAGATACTGAGTCACAGGATCAAGGTCGTACAGCAACTAAGCAGTGAATCGGAAGTGTGATCTCAAAACTATCTGAACCCCTAAAGCCCTTAGGAGCATCACCTCACATCCTGGTGCCTCAAACTGTGCGCCATGACCTAAGGAAACTGTGTGCACAGTTCTAAGTCACCATGTTCCCCTCATGACACAAGATGTTTCTTTTGTCCTCAGGATGATGCTTCTAGTTCTTCCGTGAACTATTCCGACTAAAGGAGAAACAAACTCACTGTGGCCTTATGCAGCAGAGCTCTACAGCGGAGTTTCTTCTACACCTTGGGAAGAATGTTCCATTGTGGCGTCATGGTTACCACGGCATCTCTCAGCAAACATTTGGACCTGAGAACTTAAGAGGAACAGGATGAAATGTATGAATTACCTGACCTTGACAGGGTTCTCTTGGAAGACGCCTTCTGGGTATGATTAAGAAGACTTAACCCTTTGCAAGATGACAAGGTCCTTGGTTGCAGCCACTGGCTGCCTTGTGCTCAGCACCTGCCCGAATTTATACAAGTTGCCTTTCAGAGCGAGCATAGCTCCCGTCCCCCTGCCAGGATGGTTTCATGGACACTGAGTCCATGCTACACTACTAGGCAGGCTCTAAGAAGCCATGTGGCCAGGTTGGATCTACTCTCCAGCAGCCTTGGCTTCACGCAACTGCTGGGACTAAACAAGTACTGATGTCATGGTAAGATGTAATTCTGTAGAAACACCGCTCGCAGGCTGCTGGCATAGGTTCTCAGAAGAGACCTACTTGGTGGATAATCGTGGCCAAAGAGGGGAAGTTTGGGGGTAGGGGGGATAGAATGCGGATCCTGAGAAAGCGATGGTTGTCTCCTACTGGCCCCTGATGTCCTCTGGGAGAGGGGTTTTGGCAGTGGGAACTGATCTGGCCATTGTTGGATGTCAAAAATCCCCAAGATCTTTCCTGTGCATTTTCTCACACCCGGGCCATACTCTCCCTGGAACAAAGGAAATGTTTCCCAGACAAGGACACAATGGCTCAGATTGGTCACTTCCTAGCGGCAGCCACCTGGAGGTTAACAGGAGAGTGTGAGCCCAGATGTTTGCAGCCTGGAGATGGTGAGACGTCACCTTCAGTTTCTCTGCTGAAGTCATGGCTGTTTTTATCTGGGGCAGAAGCAGAGATAGGGACTGGGATATAGCAATAGTTGCCCTTGGGAGGGAGCGGAGCAGGGACTGTCAAGTGACCTTTCCTTGAGGAGTCTGTTTCTATTCACTCTAGACAGAGAGCACAGTAGCAGACCAAAGAAATGATTCCATCCAAATCTAGCCTGGTGAACCAGTGTGCTGACTGGGTGTTACTCACAGGAGCATAGGTGAGGGGTTACTTATACAACCATGAACTTTTATAAAACAAACAAGCAAACAAACAAAGCCAATGGTTTTTTTTAGAAAAGCCCAGCACTGGGGTTGGGGATTTAGCTCAGTGGTAGAGCGCTTGCCTAGCAAGCACAAGGCCCTGGGTTCGGTCCCCAGCTCTGAAAAAAAGAAAAAAAAGAAAAAAGAAAAGCCCAGCACTTTTGAGGGAAATCTTTTCTTTATGTTTATGAAGCAAAGAGGCTGCTTATTGCCCCCAAAGACCCGCATCTGCTCTCTCCTTCCCTCTAGGATACCTCATAGGAGAAAGTAATTGTCTGGCTTTGCAAATCATCAGCTCTCCAGTGCCATGTTCATATCAGACATCACTAATCTAACACTGCACCCTTCTTCTCGGAACAGGCAGTCATTACCAATCAATCAGTCATTTCACAAAAGTCTCATTCATCCTCTTAGGTCACAAAAATAAAATCAAGGACTCATTGTCTCCTTCAAAGAAAAGACAGACTTATTCCACAGCTCCCAGCATTAAAATGAAGATATATAGCCTACTAGTTCAACTAACTTAAAGTATATCAATTTCCAAACTAAACACTGTAAATGATTTGAAAAAAAACCTGAAAAATATGGCTATGATTTGTGAAGCAGAGAAGTCACTTGAGCAAGTACCGAGTTTGTAGTAGTTTGTTTTGCCTTTGGTATTCAACTGTTTGCTTTTTTTTTTTCCCGAGATATTTCAAGGTTTTTCTAGTTATGTACGGTCCTGTTCCTCTTGCCTTTTTGGCCCTGCCAACCACCAGTCTAACCTGCGTCTCTATGCACATCCCTACGTTGAACCTTCATCTAACTGGATTGTGTGCTTGGCGGCCTCTGTGTCTGACATCTTGTAGGCAGCGTAATGATTTCAAGGCTGTCCACATTACTGTGTGTATCCGTGTTCCATTCGTTAATAAGGCTGGCGAGTATTCCATGTATGTCCACACGTGTAATATAACCACCATCCATTCTTCCCTCGTGAGAGTGCTGTTTCGACTTTGGGGTCGTCGTGAATAATGTAACTAATCGTATTTCTCTGACTTAGGCGTGGGCTTCTCGCCTGGCACTCTCATTACATCTGGGACTTTTCTGGCCATCGTAACTGTGACTAGTTCTGCCTCTTACTCTCTCTTCATTGCCCATATGTTGGTGAACTTTGTGACATCCTGTTCGCTTCTTTGTTTCTCAAGCCTGATGATATCCTGAGGAAATTACTCTTTCCCCTCACTGCTCTAGTCTGCTACTGAAATGCTTTATGGAATTTGTGGCGGGGTAGTTTGCTTTTCAGCTCCAAGCTTCCCACTGGGGTCCTTTTGCATGTTCTAGCTCTTTAGTTACTAATAGCGTCTGTCTGTTTGTTCGCCGTTCCCGTAATTTTATTTTATTTTTTTTTATATTTAGTTGTTCCGAAAATAGCTAATTGGGCTGTGTAATTCCTCTGCATGCACACCGTCCTTTCTTGGGTCTTTGTGTGTCCCCTGATTCTCTGTCGAAAGTGGCAGCTGGACACCTCAGAGTCCACCTTCCTGTGGACCGCGTGGTTTCCTTTCTAGGCCTCCTCCTGGTTCCGTTAAGACCTTGGCTCCCAGAGTTCTGAAGAACTTAATCCTAATGGTTTATATTAGATTATATTAGATTTCACTTGTTTTAATGGAAGGGCAGACCTTCAGAGTTCCTTACGCTGCCCATGTTTACTAGTTTGCATTATTCATTCATTTCTTCCTGTTGTGATAAACCCACATAGAACCCCCCACCCCCATCCTTTAAAGCTTTGAAGCAGCAGTTTGGTGGCGCTAACATATTGGCATTAGGCAGTATTACCACTGACCTGCAGAGAATTATTCTTCTGAAGCATGATCTCCCTATGTAACTGTCCCGGAAGGCTGGTCTGAAACTTATGTAGACCAGGCTGGCCTCAAACCTGTGGCGATTCTCCTATCTCTGTCCCCTGTATGCCGAATTTACAGGTATGCAGCACCACGTCTGGTTCAAGAGGGTTTTCATCTTTTTAAAAGGAAACTTCCTCCATCAAACTGTAACACCCATGCCTTCTATCAACAGGCACCATTCTCTTTTCTGTTTTGAGGAATCTGACTTCTTGTGGTCCCACACATAATTAGATCCACATGGTACCTGTCCCTTTGTGTCTGACACTTCATGTGCTATCTTTAACGTTTGTGTGTGCCAGGGCATGTGTCAGAATTTCATTCCTTATGTATGTGTACGGGGTGGGGCGGCCGAGGCTGACATCTGGAGTCTTTCTCAATTGTTCCCCACAGTATTCGTAGAGGCAGAGTCTCTCAGTCAAACCCGGAGAGCACGAATAAGGCTCGTAGTCATAGTCAGTTAGCTCCAGGAGTTCCCTGCCTCTGCTTCTGGGCCTTGGGGTTTTAAGTGAGTCATCACAGCCACCTGGGATTGTGTGGACTTTGGCCCTCAAGTTTGCACAAAGCACACTCTATCCACTGAGTATCTCCCGAGATGCTTCATTCCTTTCTAAATACCATATTTTGTCCATCCATCCATTCGTCCACCTGTCCATCCACCCATCCATCCATCTGTCCATCTGTCCATCCATCCATCCATCCATCCATCCATCCATCCATCCATCCATCCATCCATCCATCTGTCCGCCCATTCATGGGCACACATATGGATTTTTCTCTGTCTACTATGAATAATGCTGCTATTAGCCTTGATGTACCTCCGAGCTCTGATTAATTCTGTGGGCATGCATTTACTAACAACAGATTTGTCAACTTGCTTTTGAGTCAGGGTCTTATAACTCCAAGGATGTCCTTAAGCTTGCTGTATAGCAGAGCATGATCTAGAACTTCTGATCCTACTGCCTCAGTGCTGCCCTTTACCATGGTTATATAGTGCTGGTGATTAAACCCAGAGCTTTGTGTATACTAGTTAGGAGCCCTACCAACTGAGCTGCAACCCCAGCCCTATGCTGGCACATTCACAGGCACACATACCAACACACACGCACGCGCACGCTCGAACACACACGCATGCACGCACACTCATAAATAAATAATATAATAAACTTTTTAAAAGGATTCAAAAGCTAATAAACCAATTTAGTAAAATTGCACGACTATAAATCCAATAGACAAAGCTATGGCTGGGGATGTGGCTCCGTAGGCAAGGGGCTTGCCATGAGAACCTGGGAGGCTACGTTTGGATCCCTAGAACCTGGACACCACTGGCACATACATGCCTCTCATCCCAGCATTGGGGAGAGACAAGAAGATCCCAGGGCTTGCTGTTCAATCTAACCAAATCAGCAAGCTCTGCGTCCAGTGAGAGACCCGGTCCCAAAAATTAAGGTGGAGATCACCTGGCACCAACCTCTGGCCTCCACATACACACACACACACACACACACACACACACACACACACCACATACCACACACACACACCACATACCACACACACACACACACACACACACACGGCACACATACCACATCACACACACACACACACACACACACACCACATACCACACACACACATGGCACACATACCACATCACACACACACACACACACCACATACTACACACACACACACACACGCCACACATACCACATACCACACACACATACCACACATACACACACACACACACCACATCACACACACACATACACCACACACACCACACACACACACCACATACTACACACACACACACGCCACACATACCACATACCACACACACATACCACACATACACACACACACCACATCACACACACACATACACCACACACACCAAACACACACACACACACCACATATCATACACACACAACACACACACACACACCACATCACACACACACCACACACACATACATACCATATATCACACACACACACCACATACTACACACACACACACACATGCCACACATACCACATATCACACACACACACACACCAAACACACATACACACCACATACCACACACACATACCCACCACATATCACACACACACACACACAACACACACACACACATGCACATAGGCTCATGCATAGGCACACACATATGTATGTACACACGCATTTTGACACACACCTGAATATATACACAGAGAGAAAGTTAGCAGTGTTTCTGTACAGTAACCACAAACTACGTGAACAAGGAAATCAAGAAAACAGTCCCATAACAGTAGCACAGAGCTACTCAGGAATAAGTTTAATCAGAAAGGTAAACATTTATCAACTGAAAGCCATGAAACAGTAATGAAAGGAGACTCCAATGACTGGGGAAATAGTCTCTGTTTGGGGGTTGAAAGAATTAATGTTAAAATGTCTAGTTCCTAATCTACAGATTACATGCAATTCTTACCTATCGAAAATTGAAAGGTATGATGATGATGATGATGATGACGATGATGATAGCTGTAAGCATGGCAACACATTCCTTTAATCCCAGCACTTTAGGGGCAGAGGCTGTGAGCCTCTATGTTTGAGGCTGTCCTTATCTATAGAATGAGACCCTGTCTCCAAAACAAAATCTGTGTCTTTTTTTTTCATTAAAAAAAGAAGCAAAAATCCTAAAATTCAAATGGAACTACAGAAAATCCTGAATCAAGCTTTTTTTTTTTTTTGCCCCCCAGATAACAAAGGCCTGTCACTATTTTAAAGTGTGCCGCAAAGCTATAGTAATCAAAACAGCGTGGTACTGGAATAAAAATAGGCTAGTAGAAGAGCGTAGAGCCCACGCACGTTTGTGGTCAATTGATCGACTGTCAACCAAGCAGCCAAGAAAACACCATGAGGAAACAGTCCTTTTAGTACACGCTGTGGGGGGAACTGGATATCTGCATGCAGAAGATAGACCTTGTCCTCACACAGGTATCTCACAAAGGTATCTCAAAATGGATTAAAGCTTAAGCATAAGGCCTGAAACTGTGGACTGAAGTTTGTAGAGGGAAATATAGGGGGGAGTTGACGTTTTAGAACTTTTTAGAACAGGGCTCCAAAGCATAGACACAAAAGCAGAAAGTAGACAATGGGCTGTGAACGTCGTACGGTGCCAGCCTACGGAGAAGAAAGCAAACGCAAATACTCGCAAAGGAACTAGCAGGATGAAGGTGGGAGCGCGCATGCGCAGATGTGCATCTGCCGAGGGGGGGTAACATCCAAGGCACCTAAGGAGCTCAACCCACTAGTCAGAAAAAAAAAAAAGTTATATCATTCAAAACAAGTGGACTGAGACCTGGGGTCATGGCATGTGCCTGTCATCCCAGCAAGCACTCTCTCCGGAGGCTTAGGTGGGACTGCAAGCTTGAGGTCAGCCTGGCATACACTGAAAGACCCTGTGTTTAAAAAACGAATACGGCAACTTTTTAAAATTTGAAATGGCCGAAGGATCTGGGTAGATATTTCTCAAAAGAAGACATACAAGTGGTTGGCAGGTATACAGAAACCACTCTCAGTATCCCCGACCATCTGTTAGGACAGCTGTTTTAAAAAAGACAGGAGACAAGCAAAGAGTGGTAAGGGTGTGGAGAGACAGAAACCCCTGTGCAGAGATGGAAGGGTTTAAATTGGCGTCGCTATTTTGGAAAACTATGTGGGTCCCTTAAGAAAGACTTAAAAATAGAACTCTGCCGAAGGAATGAAATCTGAATATCAAAGACATAAATGCATTCCCCTCTTCTTACAGTGTGATCTGAAATAGCTACTGTGTGGAATTAGCCTAAGCCCATTTACAGATGAATGGGTAATGGAAACCTGGTATTTATGCACCCTGGAATATTACTGGGCCATAAAGAAGGCAATCCCGCCATTTGTGACAAGTGCTGATGAATCTGTAAGACATTATCTCAGGGAAAGAAGCAGGCACAGAAATACAGTTATTTTATAACATGTATGCGTGGAATCTGAAGAAGCCACAGAAGCAAGGAACAGAATGGTGGGTTCCAGGGGCTGGGGTGAAGGGATGGAGGGAAGCAGGGCTAGGCTATGCCCCACACTGCCTCTGCCATCCATTCACAGCCTCCAGAGAGGCCCAGCTTCCAAAAGGTCCGTAATCGGTTCCCCAAACAGCACGCAGCAAGGTTCGCGAGAGAGCTTCTGCAGGATGTTTCATACTTAAGCAAAACATTTGTCCGCGGACCTTTCAGTTGTCACCAATTTTTAAAATATGAACCAACAATTCTGCGGCAAATATGGTCCCACCCGTCTTGGTAGGATTTCCATATTTTCCATGTGATGGCATTGTCTCACTTGAGACACTATCCCAAGTCTGTACCGGGAGTCTGTCTTCCCGGGCCGAGTTCTTCCCAGACATAAACCAACTTGTGTTATATTTCTCAATGGCAACAACCAAAGCCCTGAAGGAAATGGAAAGATGCCTAACCACGTTCTCCCGGGGCTGTGAACTGTCCTACCTCGCGCCTCCTCTGCTTCCGCGGGACTGGCCATGGCTCAGTAACACTTGGGACCTTCAGTGCTCCCAGAGGAGGTTTAGAGTTCCCTTAAGTGAGAGGCTCATGGCATCCGGCCACCAGCTGGTGCTTTACAAGGAACAAAAACTGCTACCAGCCACCACCCCCAAAGGATCCCTTTGCTAATTAAGTTGCTGGCTTTGAGGCTAAACCTTTCATCTTAAAGAAGACAGGATTGAAGACCATAGACCATGTAGGAACCTTGCAGAGTGCTGCACAGAGCGGGAATCTGCAGCTACAGGACGCGGTGCAGTTCAATACCTGGACCTCAGAGAGACCATCACCATGGAGACAAGAAAGCCAAGAGACAGGAAGTAGAAAGTAGAACTGATCTTTTTTTTTTCCTAAACACGTTCATGAATAGATCACTTTAGAAAATGTCTGACGGGCTATACATAGCTGAATCTCCTGTGGCAGCGAGTTAAGGATGTGGGGGTGGTGGGATGGAGAGAGGCCTCTTTTATTTTTGGTTTTATTCGATTTTGTACTTTTCCTTTAATAAGTTTGTGCTGCTTTTTTTTTTTTTTTTGGAGGGTAAGGGACATTTATGGGACACAAGCTGTCATCCTGCCAGCCTCTCTGTAGTGTCCAAAGCAGCCCAGATACTTTTAATAACGTTCTAGTGTAAAAAAAATTGGGAATGAAGATTTTAGTTTATGTTTCAGAAAATCCATGATGGTTTTGGCGTTGATCAGCCAATAAACCTGTATTTAAAAAAAGGGTGTGTGTGTGTGTGGAGAGATGGCTTGGCAATTAAGAGCTTGCAGGGGACCTGAATCCAGGATTCCAGACCTAAGCACCATCACACCAGGCAGCTCACAACCCCAGGAACTCCAGCTCCTGAGGGGCCTCCGTGGGCACGCGTGCTTATATGCACACCCCCACTCACAGACACACACACACACACACACACACACACACACACACACACCCCTACATGCAATTTAAAATAAAGATAATCTAAGAAAAGACAGAGGAGGTTTTTAATAAGAAGAGCAGTCGAGATGTCCCAGGTCCCTCCGTGGGTCCCCTGTTGCTGAATAAAGCAGCCTAGAAGTCTGTGTGTGGTGCACCCGTCAGACTAGCTTGCTGAGATGTTGTGCCTTGACGAAGAAACAGACATCTTCAAGTGCCTTGCTACCTCACCTTACTGAGCCCAACAGGGATGACAGAAAATTAGGGGTGCCTATAGCTCAACTGACAGTTGGGGAAAGGCGAGAGGAATGTTAGATTGCAGCTACTCTCAACCAGGCACCGCAGGCCCCACCCCTGCCTCTTTGCCACGCCCCCAAGACTTCCTGCTTGCTGGTGGGAGTGTGTGTGTGTGGTGGGGGGGATGATATGCCCTGCTTCTGCTGTGCCCTGTCTCCTTCAGCCAACCTCCTCCCTGCTGCCGGGTACCTGCCTTGTACATCATAGTCTAGGACTTCCCTCATCACCCACAGGCAAGAAGCAACCCTGCAGGGGTCACCAAGTCATCGGCAAGTGCTAGCCTGCCCGGTATCAGTCACTCGGTCGCTCCCCTCCTCAGTCAATCACCTTGCCACAAAAATGTCCAATATGGCCTCACATTCCTTCCCTTCTGGATGATTCTCTAACCCTGTCCCTAATTCTCCAGTAATTCTGTTCATTTCTTAAAGTCAAGTCTTTAAGACTCAGATTCCGGGCTGGAGAGATGGCCCAGCGGTTAAGAGCACTGACTGCTCTTCCAGAGGTCTTGAGTTCAATTTCCAGCAACCACACGGTGGCTCACAACCATCTGTAATGGGATCCGATGCCCTCTTCTGGTGTGCGTGAAGACAGTGACAGTGTACTCACATACATTAAATAAATCTTAAAAAAAAAAAAACCCTCAAATTCCATCACCATCTAAAAGTAGCTGCCACTAATAATCAATATACAGAAATACCTCCTTCATTTAACTGTCACCACAAACCTGAGAGACATAGGTACCATTTTCTTCATTTATAGATGAGGAAACAGGCACAGAGAGGTTGAGATCCAGGATCAGGACCCAGGTCTCATCACTTAAGTCTGAGTGCAAATAGCAGGCACCATCGGAACTGCGCGCGTGTCTCTCATGTTGGAATAGGATAGTCCAGAAGAAAGGGCTATGTGTGTGGTCAAGAGAACAAGGAAGGGACAGAGAGGGCCCCGGGGAGGGAAATTGACAGGAGATAGGGGGATAATAGGGAGGTTGGTTTGGACACCCACATCCCCAAACATTTACATCTTCTTTCCCTTAACACACGTTAATCAAGTAGCTGCTACAAGCTGACCCAGTTCCGGATGAATGAATCAGATGCAGCTTCCCACCTACAAACTTCTAATAGAAAAGACATTTAAAACATGCATGCTGTGCCTGGTGACATGGGCTGTAATTCCAGCTACTCTGGAAGCTGGAGTGTGAAGATCACAGTTCAAGACCAGCCGGGACAACTTAGGAAGCCCCTGCTTCAAAATAAAAATACAGGGGGTGTGGGGCTGCGGAAAGACGGCTTAGGGGTTCATAGCACCTGCAGAGGCTCAGTTCCCAGGTGGCAGCTCACCTGCAACTCCAGTGTTAGGGGACCCAGTGCCCTCTATGGCTTTCATGCGTACCACATAGACATGTAGTGCACTCATATGTGTAGACAAAATAGTATCAAATAAAAAAAATAACATTTAAGAGGTAGGGGCTGGAGAGATGGCTCAGTGGTTAAGAGCAGCTGTCACCCTTGGGGAGGACCCGGGTTTGTTTCCCAGCCCTTACTGGATGACTCTCAACCCCTGTCACTCCAGTCCCAGGGGACCTGGACACCGTCTTCTGGCCTCTGAGGGCTCTGTGCATACATGGTGCATGTAAAGTCAAGCAGGCACGTGGATGTATATGAAAACGTCTGGAGTCTGGAGAGATGGCTCAGTGTTTCAGGATGCTTGCTGTTCTTGCAGAGGACCTGGGCTTGGTTTCCAGCATTTCCAACTCCAGAGGAGCAAACACTCTCTTCTGGCATCTGTGGGAACTGCATGGATGTGGTGAATAGACGTGTAGCCAAAACACCCATATGCATAAGAAATAATTTAAAAAATAATGAAAAAAAACTTTTGAAAGCTAAAGGGGTGGGCACTGGAGAGAAGGCTCCCTGATCAAAGGTCCTGTTGCTTTTCAAGGGAACATTTGGTTGTTACATTCCCATAGATAAAAGCTCTAAGTACAAGGCCCTGGATCCAGTACTTAGAGCAGCGAAACCAAAGCCCCACAGTCGTACAGGTACAATCTGTGTCCATGGTAAGCACTAGGAAGAAAAGCCCAGCCAGGGGCGAGCTGCATACGTGCTATTGCAGATCATGGCGGGGAAGGGGTGAGCTGTTGCGTGGATAGTCTTGAATGATAATAGTCTCTGGAATAGGCCAGGAGATGCCAGAGACTCTGAGTACAGAGGTCAAAGTGGAATTTATGGGGATGTGATTGGCTTTGAGATATATTTAAAAGAAAAAGAGGAGAGAAAGAATCCAAAGACACCAAAGACGGAGCTGCCCTGATTCTGTTCTCTCTCATCTCATCTTGTGACACCAAACCTGGATTCCTTGCCACACACCTGAGAGTGACCTTGAACTTTGAACCTTCGGCCTCAGCATCCCAAGTGTTGAGGTTACAGGTGTGTGCTATCAGGCCTGGATTGTGACCTGTTAGGGAGCCAACCCAGGGCTTCACATATACCCACATACCTATGCTGTGTGAGTATGGTGTGTGTGTGTGTGTGTGTGTGTGTGTGTGTGTGTGTGTATCAAGGTCTTGGATAATCCCATTGAAGTTTTTAACTTTTTTTAGGTTACCATACAAAGTAACAGGCTATAGCATGGCTTGTTCATATATGTTGTATTTGGGTCTTATTCGCTCTCCTCCCCTTGCACTCCCCCTCTCTGGCTGCTCCACCCCCTAGTTCCCCACCTCCATTCTCCTCCCAGTTAGTTCCTGCTTCTGCTCTCCTATTGCAAATTTCCATTGCCTTCTTGTTTCCCACTACACACACACACACACACACACACACACACACACACACACACACGAAGGTGCCATGCAAGCTTCCAAAAAAGGGAGCAACCCACAGTACTACCCAGCGGCGACACCAGTGAGTCATCTTAATAACCAGCTTGGCGAGGAGTGGCATGCACGCTTTGGCAGTCCCCAACAGCTCTCTAATTGGATTTCAGATCTTTTCAACAAGATAGAAACCATTGTTTTTGGAGGAAAAACTACAGCCACTAATTTACTAAAACCATTATGATCTCCAACGACAACCTATAAACACTTGTCCTCCTACCCACAGGTAAGTGTGGTGTTCACCCCACCCCATCCCCCATCAAGAGAACTTCTCTGCGACAGATGGAGACTGCTAGAGAAAACCACAACCAATCAAAACCCAGAGTTGTGGATCCCAGTACCAGCGGAAACATGCAAGACTCTCCTGCCCCTAAGGCTCAGGGAACACTGTAGAAGAAGGCGCAGAGGACTGGAGAGATGGCTCAGCAGTTAAGAGCACTGACTGCTCTTCCAGAGGTCCTGAGTTCAAATCCCAGCAACCACATGGTGGCTCACAACCATCTGAAGACTGTAACAGTGTACTTATAAATAATAAATAAGTAAATAAAATTTTAAAAAGAAGGCACAGAAAGACTAAGAAGCAACGGATGGGAGAGTTTTATGGCTAAAGATGCTCCACTGTAAGGTGGGCGACATCTTGTTACCTGCCAGCCATTTGTCGATGACTCTGATCCCTGGAAGATAATTCCCAGTAGCCGTGCCAAAGTGCCCCATCCAAGTGCCGTGATCATGCACTTGCTACAATATGATGAAATGCTTTAAAAAAAACCTGTAACTTGCTTATCCAGAACCCAAAGATTGTTTTGCATAGCTGTGATCACTTAGCTTGGCAGGACGTACGTTTTTGCTTGCTTGCGTGGATATTGAAGGTCTTCCCCTTTAAAAGTGCTTCCTCATTACCCGCCCCCCTTCATGGCAATCTCAAATTTGGCTCGGAGATGGTTCATCCTTCTAGCCGCTAATCAATAAATCTTTTAATTATAATTGCATGGAGTCTATGGCCTTTTCCCCAGGGGTCACCAAGTCCATAACGTTTGCTGTGAGACAGTGTCTTCTAGTAACATCAGAAGCTACCGTCATACAGCCTCATCAGTACCCGAATGAAAGCTGAACAAGGGCGCCAGTGAACGTATTCAATGGGATGGGGGGAAATCCATGAGGCCTCAACCCCACAAAGAACTACAGGCCTCCAAAAAAGCTGGGAGTTGGGGATGTGGTTTTTCCAGGAAGGCACACCAATTGGATGTCCAGTGCCAAATGGTCAGCCCTGAAAACATACAGATAACATTATACAGACTAAACATATTTAGGAATACGTACGTACATACATACATACATAAATACATACACACACATACATACGTACATATATACATACAATTAGTGAAAAAAAGAGGCCATGAATTTGGAGACTGGGGAGGAGTTTGGGGGGGGGTTGGAGAAAGTAAAGAGAGAAATGTAATTATAATCTAAAAAAAGGGAGAAAGAAAGAAAGGAAGGAAGGAGGGAGGAAGGAAGGAAGAGAGGGAGGGGGAGAGAGAGAGAGAGAAAGAAAGAGAAAGAGAAAGAGAAAGAGAAAGAGAAAGAGAGAGGAAAACTGTGAAGGGGAAACCCACTAGCTCACCTACAAAGAAAGGCAAAAGCATCAGCATTCCTTCAAGCCAAAAAAGCATGGAATGGAATTTTTTCATCACTGAAAGTACTAACTGCCAGCCAAGACTGCCAGATCCGGCAAAGCTACCAGGGATCAGGACATTTCAAGACAAGCACTGTTGGAAGTTGCTCGCCACCACCTCACCAGAACAGCAGGAGACGTGTAATAAACTACCACAGAAACCGGAAGACAAGATCAGGACAATGTGACTTACAAATAAATGATCAAGGGTTGGGGATTTAGCTCAGTGGTAGAGCGCTTGCCTAGCAAGCGCAAGGCCCTGGGTTTGGTCCCCAGCTCCGAAAAAAAGAA